>NW_004443972.1:12713543-12714800 GCF_000243295.1 Trichechus manatus latirostris
CCATCTTTGCTTCTTCCTGAGGGGCTGCGAAGCTCCGTTCCAGTGTGGAACTGTGTCCCGGTCTGGGTTGCCGCACTGGTGGGATCCCGGGGCTTTTGTTCATTTGTTTTTAATTGTTTGTTAGTTTTCTTTTCCTTTTCTTGAGTTGGGAGCCCGTTCTGGCCAGGCAGTGCTGCGTGGCTTGGAACCTACCCTCTCAGCTTGCACAGACATGCAGAGGGATCCCTGAGGACATTTTTTTCTTCGTTGATTTTTTTTTTTTCTGTTTTTTTGGGGGGCTTTTCTTGTTCTTTTTTTTTTTTAATTTGTTTTGTTTTCTTTCTCTCTTTTTTCCTTTTTGTCTTTCTTCATTACTCAGTTTCTCGTCTCTCTATATCGCCCTTCTCCTTCTGTTCCCTGAATACTGGGCATTGTATACCTCTACATTTTCTAGCCGGGCTGTACTGCAACACCTGAGAACAACTTCCCCAGACCTCATAGCCGCATGAGTGGGATCCCTGGGAAGTTTGCTGTTCTTTCCCTTTCTGATTTTTATTTATTCATTCTTTTCTTTTCTTCCTCTTCCCCTTTTTGTTTTTCTCCATTTCATAGTCTCTCATCTCTCCACTCCAATGGCAAGCTCCCCTAGCATTCTTTTTTGTTTGTTTGTATGTTTTTGGCTCCTGTTCCTCTCTCCTTCTCCCACATCCATCTTAGCTCCACACATAACAACCTCCCTGCTACATCCTGCCCACCTGCAACGTGCACTTAACATCACACCACCAAGCAGCACAGGCACGGCCTACTGCAACCTGAGCTGCACTGATTACCAACCCACCCTGGTGGCTGTAGTAAGTGCCACAGAAAATCCATCCCAGTAACTCCTCTTCAGCTACACCTGCACTGTCGTACCATATCTGAGTAACCGACCCTGCCAATTGGAGAAGGAGGCAGAAAGTATTGTGCCCACAGACGAACAAACAACAAACAACACACAGCCCACCTGCTCAGACATAGCCAAATTTTTTAAAAAAGGGGCAAAACAAACAAATCTATAATCAATAAACGAGAAAAATAACTACTGAATGTCCCGAAGACAGCAGACAATATCAAACCATTTACAAAAACAGGACAGGATGGTTCCAGTAGGCATCCAAAATAAAACACCAGATGACTCTCTTGTGGAAGAAAAGGCACTAGAACTACCTGATAGGGAATTCAAATCTCTAATACTCAGAATTCTCCAAGAGCTGAAGCAAAAAGCAGACCAAAATGAGG
>NW_004443972.1:12720620-12730367 GCF_000243295.1 Trichechus manatus latirostris
TTCATGAGAAACTATTTGTTCTGTAAGCTTTCACCTGAAGTACCAGAGAAAAAGAACTAGCTAAATAAATACCATACTAGGAACAAGGAAAATAACGTAGATACTGGGAAAACAGAGTTAGGGACTTCTGCTTCTGCATGATGGCAACCAAGAAACTAAGAAGTCTCCTGGACTACAACATAACTAGAATCTGTATAAATCACTAGCAATTGTACCTTTTACGGCATTTCTGGGCTTACAAGAAAGAAAAGGACATATCCAAATGCAAAATCAAAATAAACCAAAAGTGAATGGAAAAAAGGGATAATGACCTGTAAATAAACAAGCTAAGTCCTCCTGAGAGAAAATACTAACAGCAGTCCAAGATTCAGACCACTTTCCTTCTGAAAGAGAAACACTAAATCTAAGATTCGCATGTTCAGTTGGAAGCCCTAAAAGAACAAATGTTGTCCCGGGTAAGTAAAATGGATGACAACAAGTACACAAAATCTGAGAGGATGAGATGGAAGTATTCCATTACAAAGTTCTGATAATATAGATGAATTTGTATAGTATTACTCAAAGATAGACTTTGATAAGTGAAAAATATATACTATAAACTCTAAAGCAAATGTTTAAAAATAGAGTTCTAACTAATAAGTGAACAAAGGAGACAAAACAGTATTGGGAATACCTGATTTATACAAAAGAAGTCAATAAAAGAGAAAAATAGCTACAAAGAACATTGAAAGCATATATTCACCACCCACCTGTCTCTTTGTCATACTGTGGTGGCTTACATGTTGCTGTGATGCTGGAAGCTATGCCACTGGTGTTTCCAACACCATCAGGATCACCCATGGTGGACAGGTTTCAGTGGAGCTTTCAAACCAAGACCAACTAGGAAGAAAAGCCTTGTAATCTACTTCTGAAAATTGGCAATGAAAACCTTTTGGATCACAGCAAAACATTTTCCTGCTGGCTTGCCTTGGACACATCGTTAGGAGGGATCAATCGAGAGAGGAGGATATCATGTTTGGTGAAGTAAAGCGCCAGTGAGAGCGAGAGAGACCGTTGGTAAGATGGATTGGCACAACAGCCACAATGATGGACTTGGACATGCTGGAGATCAGGAGGAAGCTGCAGGACCGCCCAGTGTTTTGTTCTGTTGTCTATAAGATCGCCATGAGTTGGAGTCAACTCAATGACAGCTATCTATCTAGCACTAATTTTAAGGTAAAATAATTGAACGATGAAAAATGTTTTTGATAACAAAACATGATTAAAAAAATAATAATTATACATACTGAATAGAAAAATAGACCTTGATTTGACAAGGAGGGCCTTCACAAAGTAAAAAATGGGGGATAATAATGGAAATCATGAGGAAAAAAGAAATAGAAGAATGGAGAACAGAGCTAAGATTTTTTAAGCTGTAAAAAATAGGAATTCAAGAAGAAGAGAAAAAAAGGAGATGGAGAAGAGGCAATAATCACATAAAAAATAGAATCAAACCATTTTGAGATGAAAAATAACATGAATTTTTCAAATCAAAGCATCAGTCTGGACAAGAGTAATAAAACACACAACACTCTTACTTTTATGCTGATATACATGTGAATTTTTTTTAATTCCAAGAATAAGTTTTTTTTTAAACTTTACAAAAGAAACTTTTGAATTGTTTATTTGTGAAACTGGAGGCTAAAGAACAAATATGTTTACTACCATCTTGAGAAAGCACTGTGATTCTAGAATGCACCATCTTGCTAGCATAGCATTCATACGAGAATGCAAAGGAGAGACATTTTCAGGTGTCAAGGACTAAGAAAGTATGCCTCTGATGAAATTTAAAACACCAATTGCAGAGTATTTTATATATTTTATAATTCAATTCATGTGAATGTATTAAACATGTTTGTTTTACACGGATATATAAAGGCTCAGACAAAGGCCAATAAGAAAACTCACTAAAATGTTAGCAGTGACATCTCTGGGGAAATGAGTGAGAGTTAACTGGAAACATTTTCCAGTTGGTTTAATAAATAAAATTGTTTTGTCATTGCCAAGCAGCTTTGCTCATGAACATTCCCGTTTGAGCACATTTGATAATCCTACTTAACTACTGTTAAGCGTGTTCCCTGTTCTGGCATTTCACGAGGGGATTCCGCTATTATACATCTGACATTTTCAAATTATTTTTATTTCCAAAATAACCCCAAAGGGCACATATATTTCCATTGATTTCTAAAAGGAAAGCTAAATTTTTGTCTGCTCCATGCCTAAATGATGCTCATACAAGATTTTTTTTTAATTTTTAGGGGAAAAATAAATATCTTTTGGGCCATTTCACTGTGAAATCCTTCCTCTAAAATAGCAACAATCAAGAAATTCGAGTCACACAAACATAAAGCACATCAATTTTTTATAACCCCTAGAATTATAAAATCACCATAGATACTGTAAACATCATCACACAGTAAAATCAAAAGATTTTGCTGAAAGCAATGAGCATCAACCCAGCACTAACCTGGCAATACACCATTTTTAACTTTAGTTCATCCTTTTAGCAAGGGGTTGGTTCATGCTGTCTCCAATAACAGAGAGAGGACAGAAAAGCATTTATTAAAACTGGCCTGCAAGGTCAGACAGATTCTAAGTTTCCTGAGTATTTAAGTACAATCCACTCAAAATCCTCTGATTACAAACAGGACTGAGCCCTGAGACCGAGATGAGTCTGCAGATCAGCATCAACTGATCTCAAGTGAGAGGACAGACGAGTGTTTGGGGGGACAAGCAGATCTCAATACTTCTCACATGCCACGTGAAATGCTAGGTACTATGAGGGGCATAGAAATGAGTAAGTAAACAAATTGCCTTCAAAGAATATAGGTTCTTGAGGGGCATGAGATGAGAACACAGACGACTATACAGTATAACAAAGAGGAATATAACTGTTAAGAGCTCAGCCGCTAACCAGAAGGTCTGCAGTTCCAATCCACCAGCTCCTGGGAAACCCTATGGGGCAATTCTACTCTGTCCTACAGGGTCGCTATGAGTCGAATAGATTCAATGGCAATGGATTTGGGTTGGGTTTTTCTTTGTTTTTTTTTGTTTTATCAGGAAAGTGAAGCATACAGACTAAGGGTGGGTATAACCTGGAGAGCTCACATTAAGGCTGGGAAATACAGGGAAAATTTGTGGGATTGGGTGTGTATGCATGTGTATATTTGCACATATAGGGAGAGTGTTGCATTTGAGGCAATCTGTAAATAATTTACAAATAATTTCAAACATTAGAAATGAAGAGAGTGAGACTTATATACACTAAGGAACATCATAAACAAAACAATAAGGTCAAGAAAACTTGGGAGCAGAATGAGGGTGCAAAATTCCAAATTCAATAGAATCTTTCTTACCTAAGGTAATTTTGACACATACTTGGTCAATCTACAAAGTCTGTTAAAGCAAGTAATAATAAAATGGCATGTACCTGAAGATAATTTACTTTAACCTAAAATATACAAGTAGAGATCCATTCACCAACATCTTAAGCTAAGGCCAGATACTCTTCTTTGAGTAATGATCCACTAATTGGAATTCCGGCATCAGCATTTGTGTGTAAAACATATCCAGAATATCCACTTCTAGTTTCTTTAAAATGAAAGTAGAATATAAGGACCTCAAAATTCTGAGTGCAGAATTTGAGATCTTTACTATTGTCTTCCAATCTTTTATATATCCATGCCCAATTTCAAATTTTTTGTTTTGTTTTTATTGTGCTTTAGGTGAAAGTTTACAGCTCAAGTTAGTTTCTCATACAAACGTTTACACACGCATTGTTGTGACCCTAGTTGCTGTCCCTACAATGTGACCACACATTCCTCCTTTCCATCCTGGATTTCCCGTGTCCATTCAACAGCTCCTATCCCTTTCTGCCTTCTCATCTCACCTCTGGACAGGAGCTGCCGATTTGTCTCTTGTATCTACTTGAATTAAGAAGCATACTCTTCACGAGTATCATTTTATGTCTTATAGTCCAGTCTATTCTTTGCCTGAAGAGTTGGCTTTGGGAATGATTTTAGTTCTGGGTTAACAGAGAGTGCAGGGGTCGTGTCTTCTGGGGCTCCTCCAGTCTCAGTCAGACCATTAAGTCTGGTTGTTTTACTAGAATTTGAGTTCTGCACTCCACTTTTCTCCTGCACCATTGGGGACTTGCTATTGTGTTCCCTGTCAGGACAGTTATTGGTGGTAGCTGGGCACCATCTAGTTCTTCTGGTCTCAGGCTGAAGGAGTCTCTGGTTTTTGTGGCCCCTTTTGTCTCTTGGGCTAACGTTTTCCTTGTGTCTTCGGTGTTCTTCATTCTCCTTTGCTCCAGGTGGGTTGGGACCAATTGATGCATCTTAGATGGCTGGTCCCAAGCTTTTGAGACGTCAGACGCCACTCACCAAAGTGGGCTGCAGACCATTTTCTTAATAAACTTTGTCATGCCAATTGACCTAGATGTCCCCTTAAACCATGGTTCCCAGATCCCTGCCCCTGCTACACTGTCCCTTGAAGTGTTTGATTGTGTTCAGGAAACTTCTTAGCTTTGGTTAGTCCAGTGGAGCTGACTTCCCCTGTATTGTGTGTTGTCGTTCCCTTCACCTATGATAATTCTTGTCTATTATCCAGTTAGTGAATTCCCCTATCCCTCCCTCCCCACCCTCATAACCTTCAAAGAATGTTTTCTTCTGTCTTTAAACCTTTTCTTGAGTTCTTATAATAGTGATCTCATACAATATTTGTCCTTTTGTGATTGACTAATTTCAGTCAGCATAATGCCTTCCAGATTCATCCATGTTATCAGATATTTCAAGGATTCCTCATTGTTCTTTATCCTTGCATAGTATTCCATTGTGTGAATATACCATAATTTGTTTATGCATTCGTCTGTTGATGGGCACCTAGGTTATTTCCATCTTTTTGCTATTGTGAACAGTGCTGCAATGAACACAGGTGTGCATGTATCTGTTTGTGTGACGGCTCTTACTTCTCTAGGATATAGTCCAAGGAGTGGGATTGCTGGATTGTATGGTACTTCTATTTCTAGCTTTTTAAGTAAGTGCCAAATCGATTTCCAAAGTGGTTATACCATTTTACGTTCCCACCAGCAGTGTATAAGCGTTCCAGTCTCTCGACAACCTCTCCAACATTTGTTATTTTGTGTTTTTTGGATTAATGCTAGCCTTGTTGGGGTGAGATGGTATCTCACTGTAGTTTTGATACGCGTTTCTCTTATGGCTAAGATCATGAGCATTTCCTCATGTATCTGTTAGCCGCCTGAATGTCTTCTTTGGTGAAGTGTCTGTTTGTATCCTTTGCCCGTTTTTTAATTGGGTTATTTGTCTTTTTGTTGTAGAGGTTTTGCAGTATCTTGTAGATTTTAGAGATTAGACGCTGATCGGATTTGTTGTAGCCAAAAATATTTTCCCAGTCTGTAGGTTGTCTTTTGGCTCTTTTGGTGAAGTCTTTTGATGAGCATAAGTGCTTGCTTTTTAGGAGCGCCCTGTTATCTAGTTTCTCTACTGGTGTTTGTGCACTGTTAGTAATGTTTTATATTCTGTTTATGCCATGTATTAAGGCTCCTGGCATGGTCCCTATTTTTTCTTCCATGATCTTTATTGTTTTCAATTTTGTATTTGATCCATTTTGAGTTAGTTTTTGTGCATGGTGTGAGGTATGGGTCTTGTTTCAAATTTTGCAAATAGATATCCAGTTATACCGGCACCATTTGTTAAAGAGACTGTCTTTTCCCCCATTTAATGGACTTTAGGCCTTTGTCAAATATCAGCTGCTCATAGGTGGATGAATTTACATCTGGACTCTCAATTCTGTTCCATTGGTCTGTGTATCTATTATTGTACCAATACCAGTCAGCAGCAAATTTTAACAAGTACAATTGTGAAAAATTACAACCAAACCTCGAATAGCATAAAATTCTGCTAAAGGGAGCAGAAGTGCATGAACACACCAAACAGAGCCTGCTATGGTTGTGAATTAAAGAGAGAATGGAGAGCATGCATGAAGCTGGAGAGGCAGTTAAGCAGAGGTGTGTTAAGAAAGCTTCTGAAGCAGTACAAGGCATGAGATGCATGTAGGGAAGCTTTGAATGATAAGGCTAGAGAGGAAACGTATGGGCAAGTTGAGAAGAAGACCGAAAACTCTGCTAAGGTTTTGTGCTTAATTTGATCACTAAAGGAACTTCATAGGAGCCCTGGTGGCGCAGTGGTTAAAGCACCTGACTGCTAACCAAAAGGTCAGTGGTTCAAAACCGATAGCCACTCCACAGAAGGAAGATGTGGCAGTCTGCTTCCGTAAAGATTTGTAGCCTTGGAAACCCTATGGGGCAGTTCTACTTCGTCCTATAGGGACACTATAGGTTGGAATCAACTCAGTGGCAATGGGTTTAATGGGACACTTTACTTGGAAAGTGACATGATCTATAGTTCACTTTAGTCTTAGAAAGATTAATCTAGTGATTGTATGGGATGAGTGGGAGTAGGCAGGGATTGGAGTAAGAGTTTTTTTAGGGAGCTTCTTCAATAATCTAGGTCTAGGTCAGAATTTGCAAACTGGTGGCCACCAGGCTAAATATGACTGGCAAATACTTTTTCTCTGGCTTGTAATATGATTTCTAAAATTTAGAGTTTAGTTGCCAACATGTAAAAACTAGGAGACCATGTAAAACTAAATTAAAAAAAACTAGAAAACAATCCACTGGACCTGAGTAGCAGCTGGACCTTTGGACGGGACATGAGCTCTTCAGTTTATCACAGCTCTCGCCTCTCCCGCTTGTCCTGACACTGAGGCTGAGTGTCTATTACAACACGATTTGTTTTTACCTGGCTTACATCGTTCACTATGTGTTCTCTGACCTTTGTAGTCATAGAGGCAGAAAAATTTGTTCATCAATACAGTTGAAGTACAGGCTATGCAGTGGAGACAGGGAAAAAAAGGGTCAGAAAGTTGGATTAGGAGCAAGAAATTGGAAATAGGTGGGAAAATGGCTGAGGTAGACAGAAGTGATATTTGAAGTTGTGACAGAAGATGAAAACTCCAAGGAAAGGAGTATATTGTTGTTGTTGTTAGGTGCCAACCAGTCGGATTCCAACTCACTGAGACCCTATGTACAACAGAACCAAACACTGCCCGGTCCTGCACCATCCTCATGATCATCGTTATGCATGAGCACATAGTTGCAGCCACTGTGTCAATCCATCTCGTTGAGGGTCTGCCTCTTTTTTGCTGACCCGCTACTTTACCAAGCATGATGTCCTTCTCTAGGGACTGGTCCCTCCTGATAACATATCCAAAGTGCATGAGACGAAGTCTCACCATCCTTGCTTGTGACGAGCATTCCTGTTGTACTTCCTCCAAGACAGATTTGTTTGTTCTTTTGGTAATCCGTGGTATATTCAGTATTCTTCGCCAACACCATAATTCAAAGGCATCAATTCTTCTACAGTCTTCCTTATTTATAGTCCAGCTTTCCCATGCAGATGAGGCACTTGAAAATACCATGGCTTGGGAAAACGATATGGCATCTCCTTAAAAAGCTAGAAATAAAAATACCATATGATCCAGCAACCCCACTCCTAGGAATATATCCTACAGAAAGAAGGGCTGCCACACAAATAGACATATGCAGCATTATTCACAAGAGTAAAAATGGAAACAACCTAACTGCCCATCAACGAATGAATGTATAAACAAATTATGGTACATACACACAATGAAATATTATGCAATGATAAAGAACAATAATGAATCCATGAAACATCTCACAACATGGAAGAATCTGGAGGATATTACACTGATGAAATAAGTCAATCACAAAAGGACAAATATTGTATGAGACCACTGTTATAAAAACCCAAGAAAAGGTTTACACACAGAAAAAACAATCTTTAATGGTTACAAGGGAGGGGATGGGTGGGGAGAGGAAATCACTAACTAGATAGTAAACAAGTGTTAACTTTGGTGAAGGGAAAGACAATACACAATACAGGGGAAGTCAGCACAACTTGACCTAGGCAGTCATAGAAGCTCCCTAGACACATCCAAACACCTTGAGGGATCGATCGATTACGGGGGCTGAGGGCTGAAGACCACGGTCTTAGGAGACGTTTAGGTCAATTGGCATAACATAGTTCATAAAGAAAATGCTCTACATCCCACTTTGGTGAGTAGCGCCTGGGTCTTAAAAGCTTGTCAGCAGTCATCTAAGATAAATCGATTGTTTCCATCCCATTAGGAGCAAAGGACAATGAAGAAAACCAAAAACATAAGGAAAATATTAGTCCAAAGGACTAATTGACCACATGAACCACAGCCTCCACCAGCCTAAGCACAGAAGAAATAGATGGTGCCCAGCTACCACCACTGAGAGCTCTGACAGGGATCACAACAGAGGGTCCTGGACAGAATGGGAGAAAAACAGAACAAAATTCAAACTCACAAAAAATGACAAGACTTAATGGTCTGACAGAGGCTGGAAGAACCCAGAGACTATGGCCCTCGACGCTCTGCTAACTCAAAATTGAAAACACCCCTGAAGTCCACCTTTCAGCCAAAGATTAGACAGACCTATAAAACAAACAGTAACACATGTAAGGAGTATGTTTCTTAGCCCAATCAAGTGTACAAGACCAAATGGGCAACACCTCCCCAAAAGCAAAGACGAGAAGGCAGGAAGGAACAGGAAACCTGGACAAATGGACACGGGAAACCTGGAGTGTAAGGAGTAAAGGGGACAGTGCTAACACATTGCGGGGATTGCAACCAATGTCAAAACAAAAAAGTGTTTAAATTTTTGAATGAGAAACTAATTTGCATTGTAAACTTTCACATAAATCGCAATAAAATTTTAAAAAAAGAAAATATCACGGTTTGGATCAGGCGCACCTTAGTCCTCAGAGTGACATCTTTGCTTTTCAATACGTTAAAAGAGGTCTTTTGCAGCAGATTTTCCCAGTGCAATACGTTATTTGATTTCTGAGTGCTACTTTTATGGACGTTGATTGTGGATCTAAGTAAAATGAAATCCTTGACAACTTCAATCTTTTCTCCATTTATCATAATGTAGGTTATTGATCCAGATGTGAAGATTTTTGTTTTCTTTATGTTGAGGTATAATCCATACTGAAGGCTGTAGTCTTTGATCTTCATCAGTAGGTGCTTCAAGTCCTCTTCACTTTCAGCAAGCAAGGTTGTGTCATCTGGATAACAGGTTGTTAATGAGTCTCCTTCCAATCCTGATGCCCTGTTCTTCTTCATATAGTCCAGCTTCTTGGATTATTTGCTCAGCATACAGACTGAATGAGTATGGTGGAAGGATACAACCCTAACGCACACCTTTCCTTGACTTTAAAGCAGGCAGTATCCCTTTGTTCTGTTTGAACGACTGCCTCTTGGTCTACTTACAATGCAAGTTCCTCGTGAGCACAATTAAGTGTTCTGGAATTCTTATTCTTTGCATTGTTACCCATAATTTGTTATGATCCACACAGTCCAATACCCTTGCATAGTCAATAAAACACAGGAAAACATCTTTCTGGTATTCTCTGCTTTCAACCAAGATCCAACTGACATCAGCAATGATATCCTTCGTTCCACAACCTCTTCTGAATCCCGTTCACAAAAGGACAAATATTGTATGAGACCACTGTTATAAAAACCCAAGAAAAGGTTTACACACAGAAAAAACAATCTTTAATGGTTACAAGGGAG
>NW_004443972.1:12731310-12741996 GCF_000243295.1 Trichechus manatus latirostris
TGATGTCCTTGATGTTACTCCACAACTCCTCTGGTCTTCAGAACTAGTGTTCAATGTATCAAATCTATTCTTGAGATGGTCTCTAAATTCATCACTCATCTGTTAGTTTGTGGTGCTATGGTGGCTTGCATGTTGCTGTGATGCTGGAAGCTATGTCATTGGTATTTCAAATACCAGCAGGGTCACCCATGGTAGACAGGTTTCATCAGAGCTTCCAGACTAAGACAGACTAGGAAGAAGGATCTGGGGTCTACTTCTGAAAAACTGGCCAGTGAAAATCTTATGAATAGCAGCAGAACATTGTCTGATACAGTGCTGGAAGATGAGCCCCTCAGGTTGGAAGGCATTCAAAATACGACTGAGGAAGAGTTGCCTGCTCAAAGTAGAATGGACCTTAATGACGTGGACAGTAAAGCTTTCAGGACCTTCATTTGCTCATATGGCAAGACTTAAAATGAGAAGAAACAGCTGCAAACATCCATTAATAACTGGAACATAGAATGTACAAAGTATAACTCAAGGAAAATTGAAAGTCATCAAAAATGAAATGGACTGCATAAAGATCAATGGCCTAGGCATTAGTGAGCTGAAATGGACTGGTATTAGCCACTTCAAATCAAACAATCATATGGTCTACTATGCCAGGAACGACAAATTGAAGAGGAATGGCATCGCATTCATCTTCAAAAAGAACATTTCAAGATCTATCCTGAAGTACAATGCTGTCAGTGATAGGATAAAAACCGTACACCTACAAGGAAGACCAGTTAATACAATTATTATTCAGATTTACACACCCACCACTAAGGCTAAAGATGAAGAAATGTAAGACTTTTACCAGCTTCTGCAGTCTGAAATTGACCAAACATGCAATCAAGATGTATTGATAAATATTGGTGATTGGAACGCAAAAGTTGTAGACACCTTAGAAGGATCAGTAATTGGAAAATATGGCCTTGAATGATAGAAATGACGCTGAAGATCACTTGATAGAATTTTGCAAGACCAGCGACTTCCTCATTGCAAATATCTTTTTCTCAACAACATAAACGGTGACTATACACATGGACCACGCCTGATGGAATACACAGGAATCAAATTGACTACATCTGTGGAAAGAGACTATGGAGAAGCTCAATATCATCAGTCAGAATAAGGCCAGACCATCAACTGATCATATACAAGTCCAAGTTGAAGCTGAAGAAAATTACTGCAAGTACATGAGAGCCAAAGTACGAACTTGAGTATATCCCTCCTGAATTTAGAAAGCACCTCAAAGGAGGATAGAAAGGGAAAAGCAGAAACAGAATATAGAACTTGAAGAACAACTACATTAGGTGGCTGAAAGAAGTAAAAATGTGATAGTGAAAATGCAGAAATAGAGAATCTCCTAAAGGAAACTCTAATCACAGATACAAAATGCTACCAAGAGGTTGAGGAGGATAAGGTCTAACAAAAAAAACCACCAAACTGTTTTTTAGAGGGTCTATAATGACAAGAATGTTTTATGATAGAGTGATGGGGAAGAAACTAGATCACAGAGGATGACTCAACAAGTAATTTCATCAGAAGAAAGTAGAGTCAGTGAATGGTTAGACCATTTTTTCAAGAAGATTGGTTAAGAGAAGAAAAAGATAAAGCAACAGATCCAGGGGAAATCTGTCAAGAGAAGATGAATATGTACATATATACCTCTACTTATGTATGAGTGTATATTTTATATATGTAGGTATACATACGTGTGTGTGTGTGTATATACAGGGCTGAATGTGGAACAGACCATCAATTGCTCATATGCAAGTTCAAGTTGAAGCTGAAGAAAATTAAAACAAGACCACAAGAGCCAAAAGTACATACTTGAGTATATCCCACCTGAATCTACAGACCATCTCTAGGATAGATTCGATGCATTGAACACTAATGACCAAAGACCAGAGGAGTTGTGGGATGACATCAAGGATATTACACATGAAGAAGGCAAAAGGTTATTAAAAACATAGGAAAGAAATAAAAGACCAAAACTGATGTCAGAGCAGCTAAAGTGAATGGAAGAAATGACTAAGTAAAAGAGCTGAACAAAAGATTTCAAAGAGCTGCTCAAGAAGACAAAGTGAAGTATTATAATGAAATGTGCAAACACCTGGAGTTAGAAAACCAAAAGGGAAGAACACATTTTCATTTCACAAGCTGAAAGAACTGAAGAAAAAATTCAAGCCTCGAGTTGCAATTTTGAAGAATTATATGGGCAAAATATTGAACAATGCATTAAGCATCAAAAGAAGATGGGAGGAATACACAGAGTAACTGTACCAAAAAAATTGGTCAGCTTTCAACTACTTCAGGAGGTAGCATATGATCAAAAACCGAAGGTACTGAAGGAAGAAGTCCAAGCTTCAATGAAGGCATTGGAAAAATAAAGGCTCCAGGAATGGATGGGATACTAACTGAGATGTTTCAACAAATGATTGCAACTCTGGAAGACCTCACTCGTCTATGCCAAGAAATTTTGAAGAGAGCTACTTGGCCTACTGACTGAGGAGATCCATATTCTGCCCATTCCAAAGAAAGGAGATCCAACAGAATGCAGAAATTATCAAGCAATATCATTGGTATCACAAGCGAGTAAAATTTTGCTGAAGATAATTCAAAAATTGTTGCAGCAGTACATCAACAGGGAACTGCCAGAAATTCAAGCCAAATTCAGAAGAAGACATGGAATGAGGGGTATCATCGCTGATGTCAGATGGATCTTGGCTGAAAGAAGAGAATACCAGAAATATGTTTACCGGTGTTTTTTGAACTATGCAAAGGCATTCGACTATGTGGATCATAACAAATTATGGATAACACTGCAGAGAATGGGAATTCCAGAACATTTAATTATGCTCATGCCGAACCTGTACATAGACCAAGAGGCAGTCATTTGAACAGAACAAGGGGAGACTGCAGTTTAAAATCAGGGAAGTTGTGTGCCAGGGTTGCATCCTTTCGCCATACTCATTCAATCCGTATGCTGAGCAAATATTCAAGACTCTGAACTATGTGAAGAAGAACAAGACATCAGGATTGGAGGAAGACTCATAAATGACCTGCTATCCAGATGACACAACCTTGCTTGCTGAAAGTGAAGAGGACTTGAAGCACTTACTAATGAAGATCAAAGACTACGGCCTTCAGTATGGATTACGCCTCACCATAAAGAAAACAAAAATCCTCACAACTGGACCAATAAGCAACATCATGATAAATGGAGAAAAGATTGAAGTTGTCAAGGATTTCATTTTACTTGGATCCACTGTCAACACTCATGGAAGCAGCAGTCAAGAAATCAAAGAATGTATTTACTGCATTAGGCAAATCTGCTTCAAAAGACCTCTTTAAAGTGTTCAAAAGCAAAGCTGTCACTTTGCGGACTAAGGTGTGCCTGATCCAAGCCATGATATTTTCAATCGCCTCCTACACATGGAAAGCTGGACAATGAATAACGAAGAATTGATACACTTGAATTGTGGTGTTGTCAAAGAACGTTGAGTAGACCATGGACTGCCAGAAGAACAAACAAATCTGTCTTGGGAGGAGTACAGCCAGAATGCTTCTTAGAAGCAAGGAAGGCAAGACTTTCTCTTATGTACTTTGGACATGTTATTAGGAGGAACCAGTCCCTGCAGAAAGATATCGTACTTGGTAAAGTACAGGATCAGAGAAAAAGAGGAAGACCTTCAAGGAGATAGATTTACACGGTGACTACAACAATGGGCTCAAACATAGCAAGTGTTGTGAGGATAGCACAGGAGTGGGAATGTTTCCTTCTGTTGTTCATAGAGTTGCTATGAGTCTAAACCTACTCATTGGCACCTAACAGCAATAGCAACAACATATATATGTATGTATATGTATGTATATATATATATGTATGTGTATATATATATATAAATTATGACAAATTTCTCTAAGTCTAAGTGGAGACAGAAATTTAGCTGGGTGTATGATTTTGTTCCCAAGAGAAGAATCACTAGCATGGCCCTTCAATAAGCTAAGAGCAACACAGTTTGCAACCTACTACCTCGGAAACCCTATGGGGTCACTATGAGTTGTAATTGACTCAAAGGCAGTGGTCCTAGGTGGAAAGATATAACAGGACCTTTCACTAGCTAATAAAGGCCGTCTCAGTATGCAAAGTTGGACACCCTGGAGAAGAGCCAAGAATCCAAGAAAGAAATGCTAATTCCTTTCCCTATACTTTAAAATTAGCTATTTAAGACCTCTGGTTGATTGAGATTGTCCTTAATGAAATCCTCTAACAGAAAAAGACAACGAAAGTCACAAAGGGGATTTCACCATAAGGGAAGTCTCAACTGGTGGTCTTTGTTCAATACCAGAGTCTTGATAGGCATACAAAGAAAGTTTGTTCCAGTATAAAAATTAGACCACAGCGCCTTACAATTCAGTCATCCCATCATGGATGGAAGGAACTGTGGTGGTGCAACAGACAAACACTTGGCTTCTAACTGAAAGGTTAGAGGTTTGAACCCACCCAGCGGCTCCTTGGGAGAAAGAACTGGAGATATGCTACCACAAAGATTACAGCTTAGAAAACCCTATGAGGCAGTTCTACTGCTACTGAGAATTTGCATTTCTAACAAGTTCCCAGGAGATGCTAATGATGCTGGTTAGGGACCAGTTGTGAGAATCACCAGTAGAGCAGTGGTTCTCAAAATTTATTATACATAAGAATACGTGGGGATCTCATGTTAAAATGTAGATTCTGATTCAGTATATCTGGGGTGGAAATGCAAATTCTCTGCAGGGGTTTGAACTGGGACTAACAATTTCAAGTCACTTTAGTCAGTGCTTTTTCTCAGAAATGGGGCAAAGGGAAAGAGAGATAGAAATCATTGGAGGTGAGGGAATTGAGAGAACTCCTTTCAGTGGCTTCTATTTCAGTGGGGTTAGGAGACAGGGTCACCTGCTGAACGTGTGGGGGTGATTGGAGTTTGGAGAGAGTGGAGAATATTTCACACAGCCATGATGGAAAATCTGTGGTTGTTATTAGGTGTCATCTAGTAGATTTCGACTCATAGCAACCCCATGTGACAGATTAGAACTGCCCCATAGTGTCTGAGGCTGTAATCTTTATAGAAGCAGATCGACAGGTCTTTCTCTCATGGTGTTGCTGGGTGGGTTGGAATGCCAACCTTTCAGTTAGCAACTGAGCGCTTAACTGTTGTGCTATCAGGGCTCCTTGATGGGATATCTAAATCGAAAACTAAACTCACTGCCTTACAGTCGATTTTGACTCATAGCAACCCTACAGGACAGAGTAGAACTGCCCCATAGGGTTTCCAAGGTCCTGGTGGTGCAGTGGTTAAGAGCAGAGCTGCTAACCAAAAGGTCGGCCATTCAAATCCACTCACCACTTCTTGGAAACCCTGTGGGGCAGTTCTACTTTGTCCTATAGGGTAGCTATGATTCCATGGCAATGTGTTTTGTTAGGGATCTTTATGGAAGCAGACTGCCACATCTTTCTCCTGCAGAGTGGCTGGTGGGTTAGAACGGCCAAACTTTTGGTAGCAGCTGAGTGCCTAACCACTGGAAGTTATTAGGAGATAACTTTCTTCTAAAGATACTTTTAATATTTCTCACATTTTTAAAATCACTTTTCTTATACTCCTTTTCTTATCACTCACAGTCCCCAACCCTTTGCCAATACCAGAGCAGCTAGAGGAACAATAAACTTCTCTGTCAGTGTTTATCACTGCATGATTCCTTGTCTATCTGTGTGAGAATCTCAAGGGTGCCTGTTTAAAATTAAATTGCTGGACCCCATCCAGGTCTACTGAACAGAATCTCTGGGGCCTAATGCCAGGGAATCTGCATTTTAACAAGTTCCCAAGGTAAATCTTATGCAACAAGTCAGCACTTGACTGAAAGCTGCTATTTAGGAACCACTAGTTTAGCTCATGTCTAGTCCATCTAGTCCTATGCATGACTATTCACCCACATCCTGTTTTTAATCAGTGGCTGCGTCTATAGTCAAAGCTCAAAATAAAAGTGTCACACAATGTGGTAAGGAAATGGTAACTGCATTCAAATACAGTTAGTTGGAATCAGACGCTTGGCCATTATCACCTTCTATTTTTTTTACCTATGTTTTATTTTAAAAAACTTTAAAAATTTACTTAGAATTGGTATGGTTACTATAATTAAGCCGTTTTTATAATAGTAGACTGCACTGTCTAGTCAATTTGCTTGTTTTCTCATTTTCTCCATATTTAGCTGAAGCAGTGATGAGATTTGGAAGTATGTTGACCCATTAACTTAATTCTGGACATTTGTAAGCAAGGCAGTTACAGAATTTCACCTCACAATGGCGCAGTGGTTAAGCGTTTGGCTGCTAACCAAAAGATCGGTAGTTGGAATACACCAGCTGCTCCTAGGAAACCCTATGGGGCGGTTCCACTCTATCCTATAGGGTCCCTATGAGTCACAATCGACGCGACGGCACACAACAGCAACAAAGTCCTCATTTTGCCTCTGGCATTACTAGCATTAGTGTTTGGAGATTCAGGTAGGAAACAAATGTGACAAGAATGGAAGACACTCTCCTCCACTGGCCATTGGGGAAGTCGGTACCATCTGGTCTTCTCTGCTTATCAATCTGACCGCAGGACATTTTCATCAGTAATGAATTAACAATTAATAATGAATAGTTATAATTAATAATATAATCAGAATGCTCTCTGGTAGCCACAATTGCCAAATTTGCACTATTGTAGACAGAGAAAGAAAAAACTTATTTCAAATCCAAATGATTTGTTGAGATTAAGGATTTTGTTATTTCATATTCATATGCTTATTCCTATTACATTTTGTTAATGGCAAACATAATAGAAGTGAAGTTCTTTGCACTCCTGCCCAGAAGTGTTAATATACAATAATGATCACATTTTCAATTCCAGTCTGAGTTAGGTGGCCCTTAAAGTATATTTCATAGCTTTATCTTGAAAGTTATTGTCATGAATTGAATTGTGTCCCCCAAAATATGTGTCAACTTGGTTAGGCCATGATTCCCAGTATTGTGTGGTTGTCCTCCATTTTGTGATTGGTGTAATTTTCCTGTGTGTTGTAAATCCTAATTTTTGCCTGTGGTTAATGAGGCAATATTGGGGTATGTTAAAGAGGATTAGGCTGAGATGTAACACCCTTACTCAGGTCACATCCTTGATCCAATGTAGAGGGAGTTTCCCTGGGGTGTGGCCCACATCACCTTTTATCTTACAATAGATAAAAGGAAAGGGAATTGAGCAGAGAGCAGGGGACCTCATACCACCAAGAAACAAGAGCCAAGAGAATAGTGCCTCCTTTGGAACCAGGGTCCCTGTGCTGAGAAGCTCCTCGACCAGGGGAAGATTGATGACAAGGAGCTTCCTCCAGAGCCGACACAGAGAGAAAGACTTCCCCTGAAGCTGGCACCCTGAATTCTGACTTCTAGCCTACTAGACTGTGACAGAATAAATTTCTCTTTTTTAAAGCCATCTACTTGAAGTATTTCTGTTATAGCAGCACTTGATAACTAAGACAGTTATCATACGATAAAACAAATATCTGTCTTCTGATTAGACTCTAAGTATTTAGGCAAGGAACTCTTATCTTGAGTTAATTAATTAGAATTGGTTCAAAATTGTTCATTAACTTGTTGGATGATCGAAGGAACAAATGAAGATTGAACCTATGTCTTATTTTGCTATTCAAAAATCTTATCCCTGTAGCCCAGGATAAGTAAAGCATTACTGAAGAAGAAGAACAAAGTGGGAGGCCTCACACTACCTGATTTTAGAACCTATTATACTGCCATGGTAAGCAAAACAGCCTGGTACTGTTACAACAATGGATACATAGACCAATGGAACAGCATTGAGAATCCAGACATAAATTCATCCACCTATGAGCAGCTGATATTTGACAATGGCCTAAAGTCCATTAAATGGGGGAAAAGACAGTCTTTTTAACAGATGGTGCCGACATAACTGGATATTCATCTGCAAAAAATTGAAACAAGACCCATACCTCACACCATGCACAAAAACTAACTCAAAATGGATCCAAGACTTAAATACAAAATCTAAAATGATAAAGATCATGGAAGAGAAAATAAGGACAATGCTAGGAGACCTAATACATGACATAAACAGAATATAAAACATCACTAACAATTCACAAACACCAGGAGAGAAATTAGATAACTGGGAGCTCCTAAAAATCAAACGCTTATGCTCATCAAAAGACTTCACCAGAAGAGTCAAAAGACAACCTACAGACTAGGAAAAATTTTTTGGCTATAACAAATATGATCAGCATCTAATCTCTAAAATCTACAAGCTACTGCAAAACCTCTACAACATAAAGACAAATAACCCAATTAAAAAATGGGCAAAGGGTATGAACAGGCACTTCACCAAAGAAGACATTCAGGTGGCTAACAGATACATGAGGAAATGCTCATGCTCATTAGCCATAAGAGAAATGCAAATCAAAACTACAATGAGATACCATCTCACCCCAACAAGGTTAGCATTAATCCAAAAAACACAAAACAATAAATGTTGGAGAGGTTGTGGAGAGACTGAAACACTTATACACTGCTGGTGGGAATGTAAAATGGTACAGCCACTTTGGAAATCAATTTGCCACTTCCTTAAAAAGCTAGAAATAGAAGTACCATACAATCCAGCAATCCCACTCCTTGGAATATATCCTAGAGAAACAAGAGCCATCACACAAATAGATACATGCACATCCATGTTCACTGCAGCACAGTTCACGATAGCAAAAAGATGGAAGCAACCTAGGTGCCCATCAATGGGTGAATGGATAAACAAATTATGGTATATTCACACAATGGAATACTATGAAACAAGAATAATTATGAGTCTGTGAAACATCTCATAACATGCATGAATCTGGAAGACATTATGCTGAGTGAAATTAGTCAGTCACAAAAGGACATATATTGTATAAGACCACTATTATAAGAACTCAAGAAAAGGTTTAAACACAGAAGAAAACATTCTTTGATGGTTACAAGGGTGGGGAGGGAGGGATAGGGGAATTCACTAACTAAATGGTAGACAAGAATTATCTTAGGTGAAGGGAAGGACAACACACATACTACAGGGGAAGTCAGCACCACTGGATTAAACCAAAGCTAAGAAGTTTCCTGAACATAACCAAACACTTTGGGGGACAGTGTAGCAGGGGCAGGGGTCTGGGGACTATGCTTTCAGGGGACATCTAGGTCAATTGGCATAACAAAGTTTATTAAGAAAATGTTCTGCATCCCACTTTGGTGAGTGGCATCTTGGGTCTTAAAAGCTTGAGACCAGCCATCTAAGATGAATCAATTGGTTCCAACCCATCTGGAGCAAAGGAGGATGAAGAACACCAAAGACACAAGGAAAATATTAGCCCAAGAGACAAAAGGGCCACAAAAACCAGAGACTTCATCATCCTGAGATCAGAAGAACTAGATGGTGCCTGGCTACCACCGATGACCACCCTGACAGGGAGCACAACAGGGAGTCCCTGATGGAGCAGTAGAAAAGTGTGGTGCAGAACTCAAATTCTAGTAAAAAGACTAGACTTAATGGTCTGACTGAGACTGGAGGGACCCAGGAAGAAATGGCTCCCAGACTCTCTGTTAGCCCAAACCTAAAACCATTCCGGAGGCCAACTCTTCAGGCAAAGATTAGACTGGACAATAAGACATAAAATGTTACTCGTAAAGAGTGTGCTTCTTAGCTCAAGTAGATGCATGAGTCTAAATGGGCAGCTCCTGTCCGGAGGTGAGATGAGAAGCCAGAAAGGGACAGGAGCTGGGTGAATGGACATGGGAAAACTGGGGTGGAAAAGAGGAGTGTGCTGTCAAAGTATGGGGAGTGCAACTAGGGTCACATAGCAGTGTGTGTATAAAGTTTTGTATAAGAAACTAACTTGAACTGTGACCTTTCATTTAAAGCACAATAAAAAAAAGTCTTGTCCCTTTAATAAATATTTTCTTCATCTAGTAATTGCAGAATATAAGAAAGAAAGAAAATTGTACATTCCACCAATGGTAATTCAGGGTGTGCACCTAGGAAAGGTTAGTAGACAATCTCATAAAACGTATCACAAAGTGGTATTTATTACCATGGGAAATTTACAAGTGCCTAGGTCTTCCCCTAAGGAGCACTGGTGGTACTAGACTGCTAACTGAAAAGTTGGTGGTTCGAACCCAACTAGCGGATCTGTGGAACAAAGACCTGGTGATCTGCTTCTATAAAGATTACTACTAAGAAAATCCTATGGGGCAGTTCTACTCTGTCGCATGAGGTTGCTATGAGCCAGAATCAACTCCACGGCACACAACAACAATGCTCCCCCTCAGTGCTACCAAAACCCAAACCCATTGCCATTGAGTCGATTCCAACTCATAGTGACCCTATCTTAGTCATCTAGTGCTGCTATAACAGAAATACCACAAGTGGATGGTTTTAACGAAGAGAAGTTTATTTCCTCACAGTTAAAATAGGCTAAAAGTCCAGATTCAGGGCATCAGCTCCAGGGGAACCCTTTCTCTCTCTCTTGGCCTTCTCATCAGTGTTCCCCCGGATTGAGAGCTTCTCAGTGCAGGGACCCCTGTCCAAAGGA
>NW_004443972.1:12742096-12785373 GCF_000243295.1 Trichechus manatus latirostris
GCTTGCTTCCCTTTCCTTTTATCTCTTGAGAGATAAAAGGTGGTGCAGGCCACACCCCAGGGAAACTCCCTTTACATTGGATCAGGGATGTGACCTGGGTAAGGGTGGTATTACAATCCCACCCGAATCCTCTTTAACATAAAATTATAATCACAAAATGGAGGCCAACCACACAATTCTGGGAATCATAGCCCAGCCAAATTGATAAACACGTTTTTGGGGGGACATAATTCAATCCATGACAGACCCTATAGGATTGCATAGAACTGCCCCATAGGGTTTCCAAGGCTCTAATCTTTACAAAAGCAGACTGCCACATCTTTCTCCCACAGAGTGGCTGGTGGGTTCGAACTGCTGGTGGATTCGAACTGCAGACCTTTTGGTTAGCAGCTGAGCACTTTAAACTGTGAGCCACTAGGGCTCCTCCCCTGGGTGTTAGAGGTTTAGAAAACTTGGCTCTGTTAACGTAATTATTGTTCCTTGTAATCTCTTTTTATCTTTGGTTACTTTTAATATTTTTGCACTGACTTTAGTGTTCCATGGTTCCACTACAATGTATGAGGAGGGGTTTATTTTTATTTACTTTGCTCAAGACTAAGTCTTTCTGATTCTAAGTATTCATAGGTTTTTATCAATTCTGATAAATTCTCATGCACCAGCTCTTCAAATCTTAACCTCTCTCCAGTTTTCTCTATTTTATCCTTACAGAATGTCCATTTCATGTGTAGTGGACTTTTTCATTCATTTCTCCATGTCTTTAATCTAATACTTTCAATCTCCTTATTATCTCTTTCTCTGTCTCTACATTCCACCACTAGTCTGTCAGTTTGTTGCACTGTGGTGGCTTGTGTCTTGCTTAATGTTAGAAGGAAGCTATGCCATGGGGTAGTTCAAATACCAGCAGGGTCACTCATGGTGAACAGGTTTCAGTGGAGCTTCCAGAATAAGACAGACTAAGAAGAAGGACCTGGTGGTCTACTCCTGAAAAATTGGCCAGTTAGAACCGTATGATCAACAGCAGAACAGTGTCTGATGTAGTGCTGGAAGATGAGCCTCTCATGTTGGAAGGCACTCAAAATACACTAAGAAAGAGCTGCCACCTCAAAGTAGAGTTGACCTTAATGACGTCGATGGAGTAAAGCTTTGGGAACCTTCATTTGCTGAGGAGGCACAACTCAAAATGAGAAGAAACAGCTGCAAACATCCATTAATAATCAGAATGTGGAATTATGATGTATGAAGCTAGGAAAACT
The DNA here is from genome assembly GCF_000243295.1 of Trichechus manatus latirostris. Taxonomy (NCBI): domain Eukaryota; kingdom Metazoa; phylum Chordata; class Mammalia; order Sirenia; family Trichechidae; genus Trichechus; species Trichechus manatus. Next base: position 12,743,350 of record NW_004443972.1, read on the forward strand.
GGAAGCAATAAAAAAAGAAATGGGATGAGTAAAGATCGATATCCTAGGCATTAATGAGCTGAAATGGACTGGTATTGGCCATTCTGAGTCAGACAATCATATGGTATACTATACTGGGAATGACAAATTAAAGAGGAATGGAGTCACGTTCAATGTCAAAAAGAATATTTCAAGATCTGTCCTGAAGTACAATGCAGTCAGTGATAGGAAAATATCCATATGTCTACAAGGAAGACGAGTTAACACGATTATTATTCAAATTTACACACCAACCACTAAAGCCAAAGATGAAGAAATTGAAGGTTTTTACCAGCTTCAGCAATCTGAAATTGATCAAACATGCAATCAAGATGCACTGATAATTAATGGTGACTGGAATGCGAAAGTTGGAAACAAAGAAGAATCAGTAATTGGAAAATATGGCCTTGGTGACAGAAATGACGCTGGAGATCACATGATAGAATTTTGCAAGACCAAAGACTTGTTCACTGCAGATACCTTTTTTCAGCAACATAAACTGTGACTATACATGTGGACCTCGCCAAATGGACTACACAGGAATCAAATCGACTACATCTGTGGAAAGAGACAATGGAGAAACTTGTGTCATCAGTCAGAATAAGGCAGACCATCAATTGCACATATGCAAGTTCGAGTTGAAGCTGAAGAAAATTAGAACAAGTCCACAAGAGCCAAAGTACATCCTTGAGTATATCCCACCTGAATTTAGAGACTATCTCAAGAATAGATTTGACACATTGAACACTAATGACCAAACACCACACGAGTGGTGGGACAACATCAAGGATATTATACATGAAGAAAGCAAAAGGTTATTAAAAAGACAGGAAAGAAAGAAAAGACCAAAATGTATGTCAGAAGAGACTCTGAAAATTGCTCTTGAACATAGAGTAGCTAAAGTGAAAGGAAGAAATGAAGAAGTACAAGAACTGAACAGGTGGTTTCAAAGGGGGGCCTGAGAAGACGAAGTAAAGTATTATAATGAAATATGCAAAGACATGGAGTTAGAAAACCAAAAGGGAAGACCATGCTCAACATTTCTCGAGCTAAAAATACTGAAGAAAAAATTCAAGCCTCCAGTTGCAATATTGAAGGATTCTATGGGCAAAGTATTGAATGATGCAGAAGGCATCAAAAAAGATGGAGGGAATATACAGAATCACTGTACCAAAAATTCGGTCCACATTCAGGAGGTAGCATGTGATTAAGAACCAGTGGTATGTAAGGAAGAAGTCCAAGCTGCACTGAAGGCGCTGGCTCCAAAAATTCACAGAATACCAACTGAGATGTTTCAACAAATGAATGCAACACTGGAAGCCCTCACTCGTCTATGCCAAGAAATTTGGAAGACAGCTACCTGGCCAACTGACTGGAAGAGATCCATATTTGTGCCCATCCAAAGAAAAGTGAACCAACAGAATGAGGAAATTATTGAACACTATCATTAATATCACATGCATGTAAAATTTTGCTGAAGATAATTCAAAAGCGGCTACAGCAGTGTATCGACAGGGAACTGCCAGAAATTCAAGCCAAATTCAGAAGAGGATGTGGAATGAGGAATATCATTGCTGATATCAGATGGATCTTGGTTGAAAGCAGAGAAAACCAGAAAGATGTTTACCTGCGTTTTATTGACTATGCAAAGGCATTCGACTGTGTGGATCATAACAAATTATGGATAACATTGCGAAGAACAAGAATTCCAAAACACTTAATTGTGCTCATGCACTGCCAAGAGACAGTCATTCTAACAGAACAAGGGGATACTGCATGGTTTAAAATTAGTAAAGGGTTGTATCCTTTCACCATACTTATTCTATCTGTATGCTGAGCAAATTGTCCGAGAAGGTGGACTATATGAAGAGGAACAGGGCATCAGGATTGGAGGAAGACTCATTAACAACCTGTAATATGTGATGACACACCTTGCTTGCTGAAAGTGAAGAGGACTTGAAGCACTTACTGATGAAGATCAAAGACCACAGCCTTCACTATGGATTACACCTCACCATAAAGAAAACAAAAGTCCTCACGACTGGACCAATAAGCAACACTCTGATAAAAGGAGAAAAGATTGAAGTTATCAAGGATTTCATTTTACTTGGATCCACAATCAACACCCATGGAAGCAGCAGTTAAGAAATCAAACGATGCATTGTATTGGGCAACTCTGCTGCCAAAGACCTCTTTAAAGTGTTAGAAAGCAAAGATGTCACTTTGAAGACTGAGGTGCGCCTGACCCAAGCCGTGGTATTTTCAATTGCCTGACATGCATTTGAAAGTTAGACAGTGAATAAGGAAAGCCAAAGAACTGATGCCTGATTGATGACTTTGAATTATTGAATTACGGTGTTGGCGAGGAATACTGAATATGCCGTGGACTGCCAGAGGAATGAAGAAATCTGTCTTGGAAGAAGTACAGCCAGAATGCTCCTTAGAAGCAAAGATGGCAAAACTTGTCTCACATACTTTGGACATGTTATCAGGAGGGACCAGTCCCTGGAGAAGGACATCATGCTTGGTAAAGTAGAGGGTAAGCGAAAAAAGAGGAAGACTCTCAATGAAACAAGATGGATTGACACAGTGGCTGCAACAACGGGCTCCAATGTAGCCTCAATTGTGAGGATGGTGCAGGACCTGGCAATGCCCCGTTCTGTTGTCCACAGGGGTCGCTATGGGTCAGAACCAACTTGACAGCACCTAACAACCTAACAATCACAACTCTCTACATTAAGGATAATTTCCTCCTTCAGTTCACAAATCTTCTGTTTAGCTATGTGTAATATGATGTTTCACCCATCGTAAGGATTTAATTTCAATAGCTATTTTAAGAATAAAAATTGGCTGGACAGAGTGGGAGAAAAATGTAGAACATAATTCAAACTCACAAGAAAAGATTGGACTTACTGGTCTGACAGAGAATGGAGAAACCCCGAGAGCTTGGCCCCCGAACACCCTTTTAACTCAGTACTGAAATCACTGCTGAGGTTCACCCTTTAGCCAAAGATTAGACAGGCCTATAAAACAAACAATAGCACAGCAGATCACACATGTATAGGAGACTAAATGGGCACATCAGCCCAGGGTCAAAAATGAGAAGGCAGGAGGGGACAGGAAAGCTGGACAAATGGAAATGGGGAACCTGAGGTCAAGAAGGGGAAAGTGTTGACATGGCGCAGGATTGGCAACCAATGTCATGAAACAATGTGTATTAATTATTTAATAAGAAACTAATTTGCTCTGTAAACTTTCACCTAAAGCACAATAAAAAAATAAATAAAACATAATAAAAATTTGTTTAAGTCTTCTACATTAATATCAATGTTTTGTTATTCTGCTGTATCTAATCCTTTTTATTCTCTTTAATCAACTTTAATGTTCTAATATTTTAATAAACTATTTTAAGAACAGTTTTTGAGTTACCTAAAAATTTGGAAGATAGTACAGAGATTCCAATGCACCCCACGCTCAATTTCCCCTATTATTAGTAACTTGTATTCAAATGGTAAATTTTTTATAATCAATGAACCAATATTGATATGTTATGAACTAAGTCCATAGTGATTTAGATTTCCTTATGTCCTTTTTCTGGTCCAGTATCCTAACCAGGATACCACATTACATTTAGTCATCATGTCTCCGTAGGTCCATCTTGACTATGACAGTTTTTTAGATACCCTTCGTTTTTGATGACCTTGACAGTTTCGAGAAATACTAGTCAAGTATTTTGTATAATGTCCCTTAATTGAGATTTGTCTGATCTTTTTCTCTTGGTTAGACTGAGGCTATCAAAATTGGGAAGAAGATCACAGAGGCAAAGGCCATTTTCGTCAAATCATATCAAGGGTGATTATCAATACACCTTATCACTGTTGGTGTCGACCTTGACCACCTGGCTGAGGTAGTATTTGTCAGGTTTCTCCACTGTAGAGTTCCTCTTTTTTCCACCTTTCCATACTCTACTCTTTGGAAGGAAGTCATTCTGTGCGGCCCACATTTAAGTGGTAGGTTATGTTCCATCTTCTTGAGGGTTGAGTCTCTACATAAATTCTTTGGAATTCCTTTGCACAGTTTATCTCCTCACCTCATTTATTTATTTAGTCAATTATTTATATCAGTATGGACTCATGTATGGATATTTATTTTATACTCTGGGTTATAATCCTACTTTATTTTGTTGCTCTAATTGTTTCATCTTTGGCCATTGGGAGCCCCTTCAGTTGTCTCTGGTGTCCTTTGTCAGGTATCAACAAACTGATTCTAAAGTTTATATGGAAAGACAAAAGAGCTAGAATAGCCAACACAATGGTGAAAAAGAACAAAGTTGGAGGACTTACAATTCCCAATTTCAAAACTTACTGTAAAGCTGCATTATATGCCAACTATGATGAAATGTCGCTCCTTGATTACATTATATGAAACTCTGTCTTGCTCTTGCAGTCTCTGTCTGTAAATCTCTCTGTCTCTCTCTTTCCATTGCTGGCTTTCAATAAGAAAGCTGCCACGACGACTACGGCTTCAGGAAATGATTCTGACAACAATCTGTGGGAGCATGGAATCAGATTCTCCTCCAGGAGAGCCTCCAATGAAAACTCAACCGTGATCAACACCCTGATTGCAGCCTTGAGGGACCCAGAACAGAGGACCAGCTAAGCTGTGCTCAAGCTCCTGGCCTACAGAAACTGATAAAATAAATTTTTTTTTTTAAGCTTTGAAGTTTGTAGTAATTTGTTACACAGCAATAGAAAACCAATACAAGTGGAAAACCTCAGTTAAGTACTAAGTACTTTTATAAGGACCTAAAAGAACTTTCCAGAGGTTACCTGAGGTTTAATAAAAATCTGATTCTGAAATAATCATTTGAATTAATAGAGGAAGGGAGGGAGGAAGGAAAGAGGAAGAGAGAGAGGGAAGGAGAGAAAGAGATTAGATGGATAGACAGATAGATAGGTAGATAGATTAGATAGGTAGATAGATAGGTAGATAGATTAGATAAGTAGGTAGGTAGGTAGACGATAAGAATTCTATCACTGAAGAATAACATTTTTTTTTTATTTCAGAAAGGTATCAAATTTTGATTTTATAGCCCATAATCCTATAAGGAAAAAGGATATAAAATAATACTTTTGTGAGGATTCAATATAGTCGTTATGTATTGTTTACTGTGCTTAGATTGTATACTTCCATAAATACTTACACTTTATGATCAGCACATGCAAACCACATCCAAGTTTGATTTCTTCAATGCAAACTGGGATTTTTAATACTGTTTGGATCATACAGCTAAAAGTATTGCAAACTGGCTGGTAATGAATAAAAACTCATTTCAGAAAACAAAGTTCCAACCTGTTGACATGTTGTGGTTCCTTCAGTCACATGAGAGAGTAATGACTCAATATGCTTGGTTCCAGTCAGGTTTATCAAATGCAACTCGAGAAAGATGCATTTTCGTAATAATTGTCAATGCAGTTCACCAATATTGCATATTTGACAACTCTGGGTTGAAAAAACCACTGCTTTCCTTTTCCCAGTAACTTACATCAAACTGAGTCACTGTGCACCAGAAGATGAGAGAAATAAAATCTAAAGCCCCAGTGAGGTAAGACTCAGTCTGAAAAGCTGTGCTGTGAGAAATTTACTCACATTTCCACTAAACAACAGCTAATTTTCTCACAGCTTGTGAACGCATAAAACATGACATATCCTTCCTTCCTGTACCTTGGTTAACCAGTGTTCCCCCCCCCCTCCTGCCCCAGAACATACCTAACTCTTAGCTCTAACTCTTCTTATCATAAACTAAAATGAAACTTACTACACCCCTTCTTTACCCCCATTCCAGGTTTAACCTTTACTGTGATTCAGAAGCAACAGATACTTCATTTAGTAACCAGTGAAGCTTTGCCATCTTCTGGGTGCTTTGGAATGATAATTTTCTATATAGTGTCCAGGAACTTTCAAAAAACTAATTCCTTTTCCGAAAACACAAATTCACACAATTTTCTTCCTAGACAGACACCAATGGAGCTGAGCCCATGTTCCACATTTTAGCCCACTTATTATATTCTTGTAATATTCCTTACTTGCTTACTTCTTTTCACATGTACACAATGATGGAAAGATGTCTCACTTTGCATTAGTTACACTGAATTTAACACTTAAAGCCTCCAGAAAAGCAAATGCCCTATGGTCTGCTTTCCCAGATGACCTGTGATAGTTCTGAGTACTTTTCACATTGTAGAAGACTTCTAAGTCATCTTTCCTCAAATAAACATATTTCTTCCCACTAAATTTCAGAGAAGTAAGACTAGCAGGCTGCCTTCGTGTAGGCACATCTTTACCTTGATAATTCTAGTCTACAAAGAGAAGTAAGCAGTACCAGTTGGATCACAAACAGTTTTCAAGCCCTTGTTGAAAATAACACATCCATAACTATGCAGTTATTAATAAGCCCATATCTGAAAACTTGCTTGTGGAAGCCAGGAGAGCCACTGTAAATATGTGTTTGTTTTGCTAGTTACTAAAGACAATATCCTAATCCATGAAGCACGTACAATTATACATTTGAAGTCTTACTGTTAGAGAAAAAAATTTGTGAGGATATCTACACAGTACCAGCAAAAGAATAAACAATATCAAGAAAGACTAAGAGGAAAAGCTAGAGCCAAGAAAAACTAGCTTCCAGATACAGCCCTGCCACTAACTGTGTGACCTTGAGAGCTTCTCTGAAATCCTGCTTCCTTGTCTAGCCTAACACCTGCCTACAGTTATTGAAAGGATAACATGTATTGCATCTTTAACCTGTGGCACAGTGGTTAAGTGCTCGGCGGCTAACCGAAAAGTCGTTTGTTTGAACCCACTAGCCACTCAGTGGGAGAAAGATTTGGCAGTCTGCTTCTGTAAAGCTTTACAGCATTGGAAACCCTAAGGGTCAGTTCTACTCTGTTCTATAGGGTCGCTATGAGTTAACTTACTAGGCATCAATAAATCATAGACATGCTTGTCATTGTTCCTGGGAACAATGCAGCACGCTGTCTTTCCTCTGAATGACTCTCACTCAATCATCTCATCACCCAGTGGATGCTTCTGGGTCCCAAGGATTAATAGTAAGTAGGTTATAATTACAAATCTTTTCATGTTTTATTTCCCTGGGCGTCTTCATCCTCCTCTCTACAAAAATTGTTTTATTTCTCTCAAAATGATAAATCTCTTGGACTACTTAGAAGTTTACTGAAGTGTAGTAGTCCCACTCAAAGCCAGTTGTCTCTCCTCCCAACCACACACATACACACACAGAGTTTAAAATCATTAAGGATTATTTATTATATAGTCTGAATTATCTACTCTAGAGTATAAGTAGCAGCAGCTGCATCACCAGGACAGCAAAATCATGTGCTTTAATATTACTGAATAAAAATGTGATTTCAAGTGTAGATGTAATATGATACTAACATAACTAATACGCAAAAAAAGAGCTGAGATAATAACTATTTGGGATATATAATATAAAATGAGGGATGATGTGAAAAAAATATACAGGGGGAAAATCCTTTCCCAATTCTTAATTTTGCAGACTTTAGACATTTGTAGCAAAAAGTATCACACTCAAAAAAATCACAAAGGTGCAGGATTTTGAGAGTTCTTCCGGATTTGTTATCAATGTTCGGGCAGAACAAAAGTTGAATCAGGCAAGAAAAATGAGATTCTTACCATTTTTGTTAAGACTGCCTATAAAAAAAAAGAGAGAGAGAGAGATCTTACTGGAATCTTCCTCAATACTTATCTCAGACCAACAACCACTTTCCATGTTTCTCATAAAGCTTAGACCCTTCCATTAAATCTTAAACTCCCTGCTGTATTGTCACAGTGGACATGGAAAATGTCTGATGGTCATCTTTGGTTGGACATACACATTCAAAACTGTATATTATAAAGCATCCCTAGAGGTTACTGAACTTAAGCAAACCTAAGGTTTTGTAACAAACCAATTAACCCATGGAAGGTATTCCAAACAGTTATATTCTCTCAGATCCTTCTTCAAATTTAACACCAAAAAGTTCTCAGCATGAACAATCTGGAAAACAATAAGCTTGCCTCTATCAGCAACATTAAAGTGAACATCAACTTTTGTTAATTTTTTTTATTATCTAATTTATTACCAGATTTCCCTAAAGTCTGCTCAGAACTTGAGCTGGTCTGGTTGAAAAATGATTTAAGAAGCAAAAAACAAAGACACAAAAGTTTAAATAAAGGTCACTATTGCTGTAACATGGGATGTCAGTTTCTCAGTCCATCTGAGAAGTTCCGTCAGTAGCACTTTCCCACTAAACTGGGTGGAGTTAATCCAGACGGGTCTAGAGATACTTCTGAAGTAAGCTAATGGGAAAGGACACCGGAAGCGGTCAAAAGCGACTCTCTTCCTCTTCTACGGGGCGGTGAAGGCCAGGGATGAACTTCAAGAGTTGTTTCCGGACACTTCCTCGTCTGCTCTTCCGGGGCAGGGTCCCAAACATGCTTGAGAAATTGCCCTCACACAAGGGAGACAGGGACCCACTGCTGGCATTGCTGACGCTCCGGTTCCTCCTCCACGAAGACTTCCTCAGAAAATCGTCCCCATCCTTGGGGACAAAGCACTCGTCATCTGTGCTTGTCTGCCGGCTGAAGGACCCCCCGCTAGAGTCCTCAGACCCGCACATCTGATAGCCGTCCTCGCTGTCCATGGTCACGGAGCTCAGCCAGCTCTTACAACTGCTTTCACTGGATAATCGATTTCGGTCCACAAGGGCTGGGCCCGGCCCAGGCAGCGTTCCAAACAAAGACGATTCATCTATGTCCATGTTTTCCAAACTTGGGCAGTTAGCTGCATCACCTAGAATTCAGAAAACAAGTCTACTGTGGAATGGATCTACAAATAGTTACACCTACAAATAAACACACCAGAATTTACACCAAATTACACTACAAAAAAAATGAATAACACCCTGCAAATGAATACACCGAATTTTCTCTTAGAAAGGCACAAGGACGAACAGTATCTTTCACTGAGCTTTTACTTGTGTAAAGTGTTTATGACACCACTTGATAAATCTTAATGTAAGTTTTCCCAAACTATTTTTCATGGACATAGTTTCCATGTAAGGGAGTTCTGTGGTCAAGAAAATTATAGTTCTAGATTAAATTTATTCATATGAGAATAGTTCAACCAAGAGTATGCTGATGGGTTTTGTGGCTCTCTAAAAGGAAAATTTCCCAGAATTAAGTAACCATGGAACCTTTAATTAGCATTCTCACAGAAATGAGGTTCTAAAGAATGCACTCTGGGAAATACTATCTTACAGATTTCTCCATTTAGTTCCTCTAATTCTTAGTTATAAAATCATTTGAAGTGGAGGGGAAACACAGCTCTAAAACCTATACCTGTAGACCTATTATAGAGAATTCAAAGATGTTTAAAAATAGAGAGGATTTATGAAATCAAATATTTATCTTTCAACCTAAATATTGTTAAGTTTCCTTAGTACTTTAATGCTCTGTAAAAGCACTGTATCCAGAAAAGATCCCTGTCTTCAGTCAAGTAATAATGTATTTGAGGAAACTGAATTTTAACTGCTTGGCTGAATTCTTTCATCAACCTTTCATAATGAACATCTGGGCTCTCCAAACTCAAATTTTACTCACACACCAACTTCCTGTCCATACCCTACCTGCTTCCTCACTATTTGAGTTGGTTGGCACGCTGGTTAAAGAAAGAAAATAATTATAATACCAACCCGAGGAAAATGTAATTAGAAGGTAACTCTGCTTCAGAAAAAAAACAGAACACTGCACACTCAGAATAGTTTTACTTTATGCTGATAGCTCTACTGCTGTTCCAGACTGTCCTTGGTTGACAATATACAAACTGCCTTTCCATTTGATCTGCAAGGCTGAATATGACCAGCCCTGCAGTGACTAATCATAATGTTTTCCTGAGTGGTGCAAATGGTTAAGCACTCAACTACTAGCTGAAAGGTTGGTAGCTTGTACCCACCCAGAGGTGCCTAGAAGTAAGGCGTAGCAATCTGCTTCTGAAAGGTCACAGCCTTAAAAACCTCTATGGAGCACTGCTGCTCTGCACACATGGGGTCACCATGAGTCAGAATCAAACTCACTGGCAATCAGTAACAACAATAGAAAAAGCAGACCAAAGAACTCTCTTAACCTCTCAAAAAATGCATACAACAGTGGCCTTCTAAGAAGTCAATCTCCTTGGGCAACGATATAGACAAGACCGTTCCCATAGAAGCTTAGGACTGCCAAACCCCACCTCCACTCCAAGGTGTTCCAGAAGTGGAGGCAAAGGTGTCCCCAACACCCGTTTGTTTTCAGAAATCTAGAGATGGCTGAAATACAGAAACTGCAAAGATTTTTTGTATCTCTGACTCACTAACAAACTTCTGTCCCCAAGAATTCTATTGTGAATTTTTTTAAAAAAATGAGTTAAAAGCACAAAAAAGAGAAGTAACTAGTACATATATTTCAAATACTTGTTTTTTAAAAAACAGAACTTCGACATAAACCTCTAAGCCATAAATCAATATCTACTCAAGGATTAAATTGTACTTTTTTCTGTAACCAAATAGATTATCACTTTTAACAGATATTGTAGGTTATAAATAGAGACTTTAGTGTGGTGTCATCTGAAGAAGATATAACCTATATTTCACACCCACATAGCTGATGATTTCTGTGAATTATTTGTACATGCAAGTTCATTTTCAGGTTACACCAGTCACACAGTAAATGTCAAATCAACAGATTTAAAACTCAACTCTCCCCTTCAAAATGCACATAAAGGCAAGAACCATACACCTGCTGTTCTAATAATCGTACACATTTCTACCTTGCTTTTGGTGGCCGTGAAGAAGGATTTTTTTTATACAAATGGAATTTACACAATTTGAATAAACGACAGGCACTCCACCTGAGAAGTAGGCAACCATTCCAGCCTCACTAGCTTCTGAGAACTACACGGTCTCCATACCATGAACCTTCTCGGGAATTTAACTCATCTGCTGAACTAGTAGGAGACTCAAGCAATATTTCCTACAGCTCTCCTCACATCTCCAGGTGTCTCTTGTGTTCCTGTGCATGCATGTGTGTGTCTGTATGCATACTGTGCTATGTGTTGACTTACCCTTCCTCCTAACACACAGGTCACTCCAGACATCACTCCAAAGAAATACAGACTAGTATCCTTGGTCGGAACTAGGCAAATTTTTCTTGTAATGATGATAATCTTAAAACAACTTAGGGGCAGAAATACTGAAAGGATGAAATGTTACTGTGATGTGTAAACAGGAAATCACATTTACCATGAAGAAGGCGCTGTTCCTGTAACTGCAGAGATCTGAACTCCACCCATTTTTTTTTCAAAGTTTGCTGTGAGAAAGAAGAAAAAAGTGCTAATTATTAGGAAACACAGTGAAGATAGCAATTTACTTCTAGGTGCTGATATTTGTCACTAAATTTCATTCTCTTCTTTCCGGTAGTAACTATGCCTCCCCATTCATTTGAAAGATTTTTGCTGTATAAATGGAGGTACTGAGAATACACTTTCTCAAGAAACAACCCAGTAGCTCCTGAAAGCATTTTTCTTCTTTTTAAAAAAATAGAAACAATGAAACTTATTTATTTATATTTTTTAAAAATGTAATAGATTGCTTGGTTTTCAAATCCACATACTAGCTGTTTAGGCAAGCAGTTACACTCTAGTTCTCCCCCATCTGTAGGATGAAGACAATAATAGAACATAAACCCTGGATTGTCATGAGACTTAAATGAGTGAATACATGTAAAATGTTTAAAACAGTGGCTAGAACATAGTAAATGCTCAGTAAATATCATCATCAACCAACGACCTTGGGGTACTACCATAGTCTTTTCTGCTGGACATCTATTTATTTTCCATACACACAAAAACGAAGCAGACATGGTCTGAAATGCTTCCTTCAAAGGCTAAACTTAGAACACTGCTAAACACCCCGACTTCTCATCTGCTTCCTTCCTAGGCTTCCCCAGCACATGAGAGTGTAGGCCCAAGGTGGTAAATAAGTGGCTGCTGTAACAGTGAAAACTGCATGGCCTGGCCCAGCCGATAGAAGGGAGCTGAGGCAATGGAAATCGAAAGCAAACCAGACATCTGGCAAAACACAAAGGTTCACTCTTTGTCTTGCTCCTTTTCCTCCATTACACCCTTCCCTTGACATTCCAGGTCACTGGAGCAAGCCCAGCAGGTGGGCACAGCTCAGACTTGTCTATGGATACTTATCCCGAAGTAAAGATAGCCTAGTTGGAAACCAACAGTCCTCTATATAAAGTAGTCTGGAAAGGTGTAGATGAGAGCTACAAAGGAAGAAAAAAAAAGTACATCTGGGAGGGGAAGGCCTAAGGGAAAGAAAATAATGAAATTACAAAACATCATTAAACGCTTAAGGAACACAGCTCTCCAGGAACTGAACAATCTCTCGGCAAGATTTTCCAAGCCTTCATAACAGTAACATTTAGCAGCAATCCTTGTGGTTTCCAACATGATACATAAACAATAGATTAAAGCAATACAATGCCTGGCCAAATTAATTTCTTGTTCTTTCTATATTATAATAATGGCTATAAGACCTTTGCGCTACCTTAATCACAGTTCTTGCTATCTGTGTAAACCGGTGGTCACGTGAAGGTCAGGGTAAAAGACCCAGGGAGTATAGGACTAACAAGGAGCTGCCGTATCTACCAACTCCTTCTTCTCTCTCAAAGGGGTTTAACTCCTGCAAAAAAATAAAGTCCAGCTGGGAACCATAAGGCTAGACTGATACTCGAAAGTATACATAGAAAGAAGAGGAACTTGTATCTCTGCACTTACAATCCAAAAATAGAGTCAAGTCTTGCCAAATAGTTGTGGTTTTTTGTGAAAAGAAAGGTTTTAAAATATCTGTTGATTTTGCCCAGTTACATATAACTATGTCATCACTTAGACCAAGAAAACACCAGTAAAGATCAGATATGTCAATATGACTAAGAGTTTTTAGTCAGTTGCTAGGGATCTGTAACTGTAAACTTCCCTATTCTCCTCAGGGTCCATTTCTGCCTATATTATTGACATCACAACTATATATTTGGGTCAAATATAAACTCTCATCATTAGAAGAGAATTAAAGCATATGTGGTATCTAACCATACTGGGCCACATCACCTCACTGTGCAACTGCTCAGTAATACTGGCTGAATGAAAGAATGGTTTCCTGAAATAACACTCAACTCTCCACGTTCCCAATGTTTTTCAATCCATATGAGACATACAGCTAAACATTCCCATGGCACTTTCGAAGTACATTCAAAGTAGTAAAATATTTCCCAAAGCCTACAAACCCAGTAAGTAACAGAGCTAGATTAAAAACTAAACTAACCCTCCCAGCTACTCCACTGATGTGCTGTTTTCATGTTAAACATCTGAATCATAGGTCAAGAGAAAGGGAATTCCTTGCTCAGAAGGGACCACTGTTTCTAAAGAAGAGCTGTTGGCCCCACAAGAATTCTTTGAAGTACAGATTGTATGCTTATATAGCACGTACAAAGTAAATGTCATTGTGTTGAGGGGAAGCCAACCTGACCTTGACTGTAGGTCAGCCCAGACATTTCTGGCTCAAGAGCTGAACTGGATCAACTGACATAATACTGTTTTTAAAGTTTCTATTCTACGTCCTAATTCAGTGAGTCTTAAAAGTTTGTGAGTGGCCATCCAAGACACATGTGTCTCTATTACCCAGAAGTTAACAGAAGAAGGAGACCCAGGAATCAGCGAAGGACACTGACTACAGGACCCATGAACTACTGCCTCCTCTGTCATGAGACCAGAAGACTGGAGGGTGCCTTGCTACATTACTGAACATTTTGATCACAGCCACGATAGATGGATCCTGATCAAAAGGGATAAAATGTGGAACAGAACTTCAAATTCTTAAAGATTCCAGACTTACTGGACCCACTGAGACTACTGCCCTAAGATGTTCTTTAACATTTAACCAAAACTATCCCCTGAAGTCATCTTTAGACTAAACAACAGTTTAGCTCGATTAGTATGCCTTGAGGATTGCACTCTGTTAAAAGATTAAATACTGAGACCAAAATGACAACAGTAAATCTACAGTATAAATGAGAAGACTAGCAGAGCAGCGGGTCTAATCTAAAGGTGGTAGAACGATTTGAGTAGAAATGGACTGTTGACACAAAGTGAAGAATGTACTATACTGAACTGCACGTGTAGAAACTGCTGAATGGGTGCATGTTTTGCTCTGTATACTTTCACCAGAAATAAAATAAAATATTGTTTAAAAAAGAGCAGAACTAAAAATGTCATAATCGAAAGATTAGAAATGAAAAAGAAATGAAAAAAGACAAGCAAGACTGAACTCGAAGTCATGCTGGGTCTGCAGGAGCAGAGAGAGGCAGCCAGGAATTTGGATCCTATGGCAATATGTAGCTTAAATGCACCTATATGAGTAGAAAATATAGCCAGGCTACTGCTTGAAAAAGAGACATGGCTAAAGCTTACCCACTGGTAAAAGGAGACTGAGAAAAGCTGCTATGATTGCTAGGGTTCATGTAGAGATTGTCCCTAGGCAGGCAAGAGTACATAAACACAGCTTCATGAAACGAGCCAAGCAGCATACTGATTACAGGACAGCCATCCAAGTTGTCAGACCTCACCGGATTGGGAGCTCTGAAGAGATGATAGCTGTCCAACTATCACGTTGTGCTTAACAGAGAGGCTACCACTCAAGGTAAGCATGCTAACACACACACACACACACACACATAAATTTAAAAACTCTGTAGAAAGAACAAAGGTCCCTGGTTGGTGCAAATGATTGCACCTAACTACTAACCTAAAGGTTGGCAGTTCGAACTCACCCACTGGAACCATGAAAGAAAGGGCTGGTAATCTGCTTCCATTAAATTACAGCCAAGAAAACCCTATGGAGCAGCCCTACTCTGTAACACATGGTGTCAGCATGGGTTGTAATCGACTCGAAGGCAACAAGTTTGTTTTTTTTAATAGAAAGAACACGGTCTACACAGAACACAGAGAAGAAGAAAATTACTGAAGATAATACTAAAGAATTTTAAAAAAAAAACACAAAAACATAAAATGATATACAATATGAAAAAGCAGTTAGGAATCATAGAAGATAGATTGACAGACTCTAAATGTCTCAAAGGAATTCCAAGAGATAATACAAGGAGTGGTGAGGAAGCTCTAATCAAAGAGGTAAAAGCTGATAATTTTCCAAAACTGAAGAAAGTCACAATTCCTTAGATTGAAAGGGCACTGCAAGTTTTAAGAAGTATAAATTTAAAAATGCATCCAGACCCAATCACAATGTGGAGAGACTATAATTACTGAAGACAAAAGAATATCTAAAAAGTAACCAGAAAAAGATTTTGAAAAATCAACACAAATCCAAACACTAGTTTTTGAAAAGACTCAAAAATACAAAAGTCTTTAGAGAGATTTAACGAGGGACAAAAAGGGAGAGGTAGAGAAGGCATAAAAAATAGTACAAAAAATGAGGACATAATCACAGTTATAATAAAAAGATAACAGAATTTTTATCATCAACTTTGTCAATAAATTTCAAAACTTTATTAAGAAAAACATAATTCACCAAAACTGGTTAAAAATAACAAAAACAAAAAACTAGAAAGCCTGAACAATCTTATAACTAATAAAGAATTGAAGAAGTAGTTTAAAAGTCTTCCCATCAAAACAGAACCGCCAAGCCCTGATGATTCAGATTATATCACAAGAGTTCTATCAGAGAACAAAAAGGAGAAGATATTTCCAGCTCATGCTTAGAATCCAGTAAACTTGATACCAAAATTACAGAAAGATAGCCTGAGAAAGGAAAGTAACAGGCCAATCTAACTCATGAAGCTATCTTCAAAAATTCTAAAAAAAAATATTAGCAAGTCAAATTGACAAGTATTTTTAAAATAACTATCAATCATGACTAGTTTGGGTTTATCCTAAAAGGTCCCTGGGTAATACAATGGTTTGCACTCAACTGCTAACCTAGAAGGAGCCCTATGGTGCAACAGTTAGAAGCTTAGCTGCTAACAGAAAGGTCAGAGGTTCAAACCCACCAGAGGCTCTATGGGAAAAAAAGACCTGGCTATCCGCTCCCATAAAGATTAACAGCCTAGGAAACCCTACAGGGCAGTTCATATAAGGTTGCTATGAGTCAGAATTGGCTCATTGACTCAGCCGCACACAACAAGAAGTAACTTAGAGGTTGGTGGTTCGAACCTATCCAGCAGCACCATGGAATAAAGGGCTGGCAATCACTTCTGTAAAGATTACAGTGAAGAAAACCCTATGGAGCAGTTCTACTCTGTAACACACGAGTTCGCCATGAGTTGGAATCAACTCTATAGCAATGAGATTGGTTTTTATGGTTTGGGGTTATCCTAGGAATGCAAGGATGGTTTTATGTTTGAAATGTTTTAAATGTCATTCACTCTACTGGCATTAAAAAAAGAAGAAGAAAAAGAAAACAGAAGAGCACCTTAAAAGATGCAGAAAAATATTTGATAGACTTTAAATACACAAGTGCTATAAAAACTACCAACAACTTTGGTATAGAAGAGAGCCTCCTTAGCCTGAGAAGTGTATTAATAAAGATAGCTCATTCCTAATGAGGAAGAATTGGAAGAATTCTTTTTAAAAATCAAGAACAAAACAAGGATGGCTGCTATTATGGGTTCTATTCATCACTGAACTGGAGGTCCCACACAGTGTAGTAAAGCAAGAAAAAAAATTGTAATAATGAATAAAACTATTATTCAGTTATTACTTTCATAGAAAACTCGAAAGAAGCTACAATTAATTAGAAATTATAAGAAGTTTAGCTAGGTGTTTGAATAAAATAGTGCAGAAAATTGATTTTATACATATATATGTTAACCTCATGAAGGAGCCCTGGGGGCACAATGGTTAAGCACTTGGCTGCTAACCGAAAGGTTGGTGGTTTAAAAGCCAACATCTCCAAGGGAGAAAGACCTGGCAATCTGCTCCTATAGAGATGACAGCAGAGAAAACCCTATGGGGCAGTTCTACTCTGTCACATGGGGTTGCTATGAATCGGAACTGACTCAACAGCACCCAACAACAGCAACATACATTAACCTCAATGAAAAGATGCAATATTTATAAAGAAACTATAAATGGACCAAAAATTGTAAGACAGAGAAGAACACGTCTAACAAAAGATTTACAAGACCCATATGCATAAAATTGTAAGACTTTATTAGAAGGCATTACAGAAGATTTAATTAAAAATGGTGAGATAATCCATTAAGAAAACTCATTATCATCATAAAGCTAACGAGTCTCCTCAAATTAATCTACATATACAAAATGTGGTATCAATCAAAACAACATGTCTTCATGCAACTTGACAATCTGATTCTAAAATTTATATAGACGATCAATGGACCAAGAATAAACTGGAAGGCTTGCCCAACCAGATATCAAGATTTACTAGAAATAGCTGAGTCTGGGACAAACAAATTGACCAAGAATCAATTTGGATCAGAATAGGGAGCCAGTAGTCGAGGTCACACATACATGGAATTTGGTTATAAACAAGTTTCACTGCAGAGCACTAGGGGGAAAGAGGGACTATGAAAAAATGGTGCTGGGACAAATGGGTATTCATATGGAAAAAATGAAATTGGAATCCTACCTCACACTATATACAAAAATTAATTCCAGATAAATTAAAAACTTCACTATGAAATAGAAAAACCTTAAAACTTTCGGAAGAAATTAAATACAGATTAACTGTCATTAGGAGTTTAATCATCAACAAAAATAGCAAAAAAATGGTATATTCAAAGTGCCATGGGCACAAACTGTATTCAATTACCTAGCAAAGCTGTCTTTCAAGAGTAAGGGTGAAAGAAAGACTTTTTTTAGACAAAGAAAGATCTATTTAGCCTCACTGAGGGATGTTCTTTAGCAAGAAGAAAAATAAACCCACAGCTAAGGAGGGGAACGCAAGAAACAACAGCAAGCACATCAATTCAACCGGTTGGTATACGGATTCATTACTAGTTTTTTAGAATGCTGTTGTTAGGTGCCACCAAGTAAGTTCCAACTCATAGCAACCCTATGTACAACAGAAGGAAACACTGCCCGGTCCTGTGCCATCCTCACCATCGTTGTTATGCTTAAGCCCAGTGTTGCAGTCATTGTGTCAATCCATATCCTTGAAGGTTTTCCTCTTTTCAACTGACCCTGTACTTTACCAAGCATGATGTCCTTCTCCAGGGACTGATCCCTCCTGATAACATGTCCAAAGTATGTGAGACATAGTCTCATCATCCTTGCTTCCAAGGAGTATTCTGGTTGTACTTCTTCCAAGACACCTTTATTCATTCTTTTAGCAGTCCATGGTATATTCGATATTCTCCATCAACACCACAATTCAAAGGTGCCAATTATTCTTCTGTCTTCCTCATTCATCGTCCAGCTTTCACACGCATATGAGGCGACTGAAAACATCATGGCTTGGGTCAGGCGCACCTTAGTCTTCAAGGTAACATCTTTGCTTTTCAATGGTTTAAAAAGGTCTTTTGCAGCAGATCTGCCCAATGCAATGCATCTTTTCTTTTGCAGCAGATTTGCCCAATGCAATGCATCTTTTCATTTCTTGACTGCTGCTTCCATGGGTGTTGAGTGTGGATCCAAGTAAAATGAAATCCTTGACAACTTCAATCTTTTCTCCATTTATCATGATGTTGCTTATTGGTCCAGTTGTGAGGATTTTTGTTTTCTTTATGGTGAGGTATAATCCATACCGAAGGCTATAGTCTTTGATCTTCATCAGTAAATGCTTCAAGTCCTGTTCACTTTCAGCAAGCAAGACTGTGTCATCTGCATAACACAGGTTGTTAATGAGTCTTCCTCCAATCCTGATGCCCCGTTCTTCTTCCTATAGTCCAGCTTCTTGGATTATTTGCTCAGTATACAGTTTGAATAAGTATAGTGAAAGGATACAACCCTGACACACACCTTTCCTGACTTTAAACCATGTAGCATCCCCTTGTTCTGGCTGAAGGAATGCTTCTTGGTCTAAGTACAGGTTCCTCATGAGCACAATTAAGTGTTCTCGAATCCCCATTCTTCACAATGTTATCCATAATTGTTATGATTCACACAGTGGAATGCCTTTGCATAGTCAATAAAACACAGGTAAACATTTTTCTGCTATTCTCTGCTTTCAGCCAGGATCCATTTGACATCAGCAATGATATTCTTCATTCCACACCCTCTTCTTAATCCAGCTTGAATTGCTGGCCGTTTCCTGTCAATGTACTGCTGCAATCGCTTTTGAATAATCTTCAGCAAAATTTTATTTGTGTGTGATATTAATGGTATTGTTCAATAATTTCCACATTCTGTTGGAATACCTTTCTTTGGAAAGGGTACAAATACGGATCTCTTTCAGTCGGCTGGGCGGGCAGCTGTCTTCCAAATTTCCTGGCATAGACAAGTGAGCTTTTCCAGCACTACATCCGTTTGCTGAAACATCTCTACATCTCAATATAGCCAAGTAAGCAACCTGGCGTAGGGAGCCACACAACCCTGCTCAGACTGGCCACCTTATTCCCATGCAGAAATAAGCACTGGGTACAGAAGTTAACTGGGACCAGAGGAGAGGTACGTCTGCGAGGCTACGACTCTGATACACGTAAGTGAGGAGGTGGAGTTCATGTCTTGGAAGAGAGTCACCAGCCCAGCAAACTGAGATTTTTAAGACCCTCAAAGAGGATGTTTTCACGAAAACATCCTCCATTGCGCAACATCCCCTGGAAACTTTAATTTTATTCCCTTTCAAAGCTGATGGTGTGTTTGCTCATCACGACATTTTATCTTTGAGGACTTTCCCAATTCCTCAAATAGATCTTCATTCTACCATTTACACATTCAAGGATGAAAAATGTGCATCACTGTATAAAATTAAATTACCTTTAAAACCTGTAGCTTTGCCTCCAGTTCCATTCTTCTCAGAATCATTGCTCCATTAAGAGTCTCTATCCTGTTTTAAAAAAGAAAAAAGGATAGTGGGAATAGCATGAGTGATTCATTTAAACAAGTACCATCCTTATGGAGTACTACACTTTGAGCACTGACTACACTAAAAAAACAACATAAGTGTTATATTTCTCACGGCACTTCAAGTATTTGGATCTACGCCAAAGCTTCTGACAACACTGAGAGAAAGAAAATGGAAAAAAATAAAAATAAAACTTCCCCTTTAAAGGGTAGGAGCCCTCATGGTGCAGTGGTTAAAGCCAGTAGTTGAAGCGCTTGGCCGCTAACTGGCTAACCGAAAGGTCTGCGGTTTGAACCCATCAGCTGATCTGAGGGAGAAAGATGTGGCAGTCCACTTCCGTAAAGATTTACAGCTTTGGAAACCCTATGAGGCAGTTCTACTCTGTCCTACAGGATCGCTATGAGTCAGAATCAACTCAATGGCAATGGGTTTTGTTTTCCCCTTGGTTTTGAGAGGGTAGTTAAAAGAAAAGGTTATGGCTAATTAGTAAACTAGCTAATTTTACAGAAGCCCCCATACAACAATGATCGTTCTCTACTAAGATTTATTATTGCTGGGATTGGTTGAATCACCTCATTCATTTGGTGGATATTTTTTGCAGCAGCTACTATGTGCCAGACTCTAAGCTCTGTGTGAAGCATACAGGGTACAGCAATGCCAACGCTGGGCACTAGCGACTTTCAGAAGAGTGGAATCAACATGCTACTGCTTGAAGCAGGGAGAAATCCCTTCCTGCCTTGCTGTTGTTTTCAGTTGCCATTGAGTCGATTCTGACTCATGGTGACCCCATGTGTGCAGAGCAGACTGCTCTATAGGGTTTTCAAGGCTGTGACCTTTCAGAAGCAGATTCTCAGGCCTGTCTTCCGAGGAGCCCCTCGGTGGGTTCAAATAGCCAACCTTTCATCTAGTGGTTAAGCGCTTAACCCTTTGAGCCACGCAGGGACTTTGCTTTTCCTCCCTAAAATCTTTCATCTCTGTTAATTGCCTTAATTTTGGAACTAGAACAAATGGAACTGAAACCACTATAAGATAATAACCTTCATATCACTCTTCCATCTCAAAACATTTTAGGTTTACAAACTTTAACCCTAGAATTATCAGCTTGACAGTGTTCTTTTCTTCCTACACTAAATACTTTTCTAAAAATAAAAATGCTCTATGCTGGGGGATCTGATTTGTTTTGTGAGCTCAAGTTAGAGGCCTTTATTTTGGCAACTAAGTCATCCATCTGAAAAAGATATAGATTTCATTTGTGAATCACACACCTAAGCATTTTTAAAGCATCAGCTCAAATTCCTTCTGATAAATAAACTATAACTCTATAAAGATACAAGAAATTTTTCCAGACATGGTAAATAACAGCATTAAATGCAGATACTAGTTTTCCTTTCCTTCTAATACCCTTCTGTCTGGGGTAATGAGATGAAGCAAACCAAGAATGTATCTGCTTTTCCTATTAGGGTGGTCCTATCTCTTTGGGGGGCCCCGGTGACACAGTGGTTAAGAGCTTGGCAGCTAACCACAAGGTCAGCAGTTCAAATCCACCAGCCACTCCTTGGAAGCCTTAAGGGGAAGTTCTACTCTGTCCTATAAGGTCACTATAAGTCTGAATCCACTCAGTGGCAACTTGCTTGTTTGTTTGTTTATTTTAACTCTTTGTGCAAGAGTGGAGATCTCTATGTATCTGTTTCACGGAGACTCTTTACGTCTATCTGACCTGCCCAAGCATAAATCTCTACGGGCAAAACTGCAAACAATGGTGGCCCTCTTCAGTATTTATATAGACTGACTCTCATTTTCCTGATGTTTGACTCCAACGACTGTCTCCCCTTAATCACCCAGCTGGCAGCTACCCACTACACCCAGCTGGAACATATTTTTCTGCCTCTAACCACCAGCATTGTCCCCTGGACTCTATGTGGTTCCTACCTTCTGGATCCAGGTTCCTCTGGAGCAACAGTGCCCTTATCTTTTACCCTGAACTCACAGAACACAGAAAACTGGACTCAGTCCTTCACCACTACCAGTCAACTTTCAAAACTGCTCCCACACATGTGCAAAATGTCCTTTGAAGTTTCAGATATGAAATCACTGAAGAACATTCGGGATTTTCAGTTACCAGCTTGAAATGAGCAGCTGTGGTGTAGCAGGTGGCTTGAGTCTCAGCTCTGTCCCTTACTAGTTGGTGACCTTAACTAATCCCTCATTTAGGCCTGAGTCACTTCATCTATGAATAGAAATAAAATTAAGGTGGCTGTGCAGAATGACAAGATAATATACGTCCCACTCAGTCAGAATAGGAGTCCCTGGGTGGTGCAAATGGTTCACACCTTCAGCTGCTAACCAAGCAGAGTTTTAAGTCCATGCCAAGGTGCCTCAGAAGAAAGGCCTGGCAACCTACTTTCAAAAAATCAGCCACTGAAAACCCTGTGGAACACAGTTCCAATGTGGGGTTATCGTGAGTAGGAATCAACTAGACAACTGGATTTTTGTTGTTGTTCCATTCGAATGAAACCTAAATTCTTGGCATGATTGATGAGGCCCATGGTCTGCCCCCTGGTCACCTTACTATCTTCACTTTTTATCATATTCCCCCTTTACCCATCAACCCCCTATTACACTGGCTTTCTCTCTGTCCCTTAGTCAGGCCAAGCTCATTTTGAGAACTCAAGCCACCTCTCTACCCAAAGTGCTCTTACCAGGTGTTCATATGACCATCCCTTCTCATCATTTAGGTCTCAGCTCAAATGTCACCTCCTCAGAGAGAACCTCCTTGAACACCTAAAGTAGCTGCTCACTTACTCAGTTTTCTATCCCCCTGTCCATTTTTTTCTTCATAGCAGTTATCAATAATAGAAATATCAAAACTACTTATCTGTAGGGGTTTTTCCTATACATTTCCTTCCACTAGGAGAGTCTTTATGTTTGTCTCCCCTGAGCCTATCACGGAGCTGGAAACATAGCATTTGCTCAATAATATGCTAACGAATGAATGAATTCCATCTTTTAATTATTTATTAAGGTCTTATCAGGTGCATCGATATTATGGTGAGTAAGTAGTCAAATCCCTAATACGAGAGACCAATGTCCCATTCATAAATTTGGAATGTTAATAGGTATGGATGTATGTACTGGGGTAGGGGGTAAGCAGACTTTGTTCTTCCCTTCCAAATGGAGCACCAGAAGAGAAAAAAACAACTGGCTTGTGGCATAAGAGGGAAAAATTCAATCCTTCGACCTTTTATTTGTTCTAGCCACAAGATTACATCAACCAGGCAAATGGGACCAGCTACTCTCTGAGCTCAAAGAGAGTGTGTGCCAGTTTACCTGAATTTGACATTTGAAAAACACTTTTTTAAATGCTATCCCACCTACACAGACATGCGGACTATTGATGTCCTCCGACTTCAGATGTTGACAATATTTTCATGTCTGAGAAAACCTTGAGAAACAAAAGAAACGGATAAAAACCTCTGTACCCAATCACAAAGCTGTGGCACACAGCCTCCCTTTCTGTGATCCTTGAACAATAAAGCCTATTCACTCACTCAACAGCTATTATGAGAGATCATAACATTTTTGAAACCCCACGTGAATCAGACGGATAGTTACGTTAGCAGGTTTCCTGACGATCTGATCAGGTCAACCACTTGTTTGTGGGTGAAGCCTTCTGTGCTCACGCCATTGATATTGGCAAGGATATCACCTGGGAGATGCCAAGAAAAATGAGTGTTACAAGCAGTTAAATAATCCCTCCTGATTTGTACTGCAAATGAAACAAAATAAATCAAGCTCCAAACGGAAATACAAACCAACAGTCACATCCTGACCTTCACTATCAAAAAGTTTTCTTTGCTTGCTATTTAAATGATTTGAAACATGAGCAAAGTTGTAAGTTACCAGTTTGCAGGCCAGAGCAGTGAGCTGGGCTGTCCTCCCTTACTTTGCAGATCAGAGTACACATCTCTGACAAGCAGGTGTTCTGGTTCTGGAGTTTGTAAGTCTGTAAGAATGAAGGTGATACACAGTTACTATGTAGAAAAAAAACCCTCAAAATATACTTACCAAAAATAAAATTGTGTCTGTTACCTTAAGTGTATAGTAAAAAAGGAATGACTCATGGCAACCCCATGTGTGTCAGAGTAGAACTGTGTTCTGCAGGGTTTTCAATAGCTGATTTTTTGGAAGTAGAGCACCAGATCTTTCTTTCAAGGCACCTCTGGGTGAACTCAAGTTCCCAACCCTTCAATCAGCAGCTGAGTGTGTTAACCGTTTGCACCACCCAGGTACTCCAGGTAAGTGCAAAGAACAATTTGGAAAGGATTTCCTGACTATAAACTGAATCATACATACCAATTTTACAATTCTACCAAAAAATTCGCAGCCAACCCCATTCATAAAAAATATCTGACTTGAGAAAATGGGTTAAGGGTGGCTCAAGATTTTAGCTTGTCAAGCCTAAGAGACCACCTGATGCTACCATCGCTGCATATTTATTAAGAAAAATTAAGTTTCTTGTTTCCTAAGGGATAAAACAACGCTGTCCCAGAGGAAAGAGAAAAGTCCCTACACAGTTCGCCTCATTATAGGCAAGTATGCAACAGTACAGACCCAGACAGGGAGATATGCCAACAATGATCATTTTAAATCAGAGTTCTGCAAATAGTGACAATCTGCCCTGCATTTATTCAAAAGCACTATAATTGACTCAATTATCTTCATTTCTGAGCATTCTCCTGTATGCCTGCCCTGAATACTCACCGGTTCATTAGTCACCCAACTAAATTAGGAAGAGTTATGCTTTGTCTCCTGCTTCAATTTGGCAAAAGTATGTGTTTTGTTTGTTTCAAATTGTAACAACACTGAAGACATCAAGTCCCAATGACCTATAACAAACATGTTTTTCTTTTTTACACATTTGAGTTATGAGGTCTGGTTCCATTTAGCACCAAAATCAGTGTTCTGAGTTAAGTTTTTGAAACATGTGATTCCTAAAATTAAGCCACATCACAATACTTCTTCCTGATGGGAAAATATAAATGTCTAATGTTCATTCTTTCTTACTTGATAATCTGTGAGGCACCACAAGTCAGCCACATGCAAGAAATTTCTAGACACTTGGGTTTGTTAACCTCTAAAGGATTTCTAGTCAATCTATAGGATATTTACAGCTAAAAGGAACTTGAAAAGATCATGTTATACACTGCATTTATGTCAGAAGCCCCTTTAACAGTTGTCCTGCCAGAGAATCTTCTCACTAAAGCCCAGATCTTTCTAGAGATGGAAGAGTGTTCTAGTTCATGTGCTGCATTAAGTAAAGATGTAACTGGCACTCGTTTTTTGACCGCTGGTCTAACAATTCTCATTAACAGTAAGTCTCTAGCCTCAATCCCCAGTGAGCAAAGTGAGAATAAAAACCAAAACCAAACCTGTTGCCGTCGAGTCGATTCCGACTCATAGCGACCCCATATGACAGAGCAGAGCTGCCCCATAAGGACTTCCAAGGCTGTAAGCCTTTAAGGAAGCAGATTGCCACATCTTTCTCCAGTGGAGCAGCGGTGGGTTCAAACTGCCGACATTTCAGTTAGCAGCCGAGTGGTTAAGCGCTGCACCATCAGAGCTCCCTCAAGTGAGTATAGTGGAGGGGAAACATGTTGATTTATGTAGCCAACACCTGCATATGTGTTCACGATGGGTGTAAAATTCAGTGGTTAGAGACAGAGAAGAAAAGGCAGAAGCCCAAAAGTTATGGAAGGAAATAATTAGTCAGATACTTCTTTCCCTTTTACCCAGTTTTTCAGCTCCCAGTTGTAAGGGCCAGGAACGGAATGATCATCCAGAACTTCGCTGAGACAGAAAGGGATTGTCTTAGTTATCTAGTGCTACTATAATAGAAATACCACAAGTGGGTGGCTTTAAAGAACAGAAATTTATGATCTCAGTTTAGAAAGCGAGAAGTTCGAATGCAGGATACCGGCTCTAGGGGAAGTCTCGCTCTCTCTCTCAGTCTACTCTGGGGGAAGGTCTTTATCTGTTTTCAGCTTCTATTCGTAGGTTCCTTGGCCATCACGTGGCATGTATCTTCCCCTCCGTTTGTGCTTGCTTGGTTAATCTGCTCCTTTGTATCTCGTAAGAGGGCGATTTAAAACACATCCTACACTAATACTGCCTCGTTAACGTAACAAAGACAACTCATTCCCAAATGAGATTATAACCACAGATACAGGGGTTAGGGTTCACAACCCATATTTTGGGGGACATAATTCAATCCATAACAGGAACATTGCCTTTTTTCGTGCCCAATAACCTTCGTGCTCACATTTGTCGCTTGCTGTCACTAGCACCAAGCCACTAGGTACTTTTTATGTGTTATCTCATTTAAAATTTCTAAGAGCCCCATAAAACAGGTACAGAGAGAGTTCGAACACAGGTGTGCCTGCATCTAAAGCCTGTGTTCCTATCATGCTACATGATTCTCATTAGTAGTCTAAAACTAACACTCATGGAAAACCAGCGAGAAGGGTGGACCTAGTCTGTTCCACTCAGAGGCCAGGACTCAAATACATGCTCACACTGGGTGAGCAATATGGCTACAGGGCTTCTGTCTGAATTCACAAAGTTCCCAGACACATTTGTCCTATTTGTTCACCGCTGCAAGTTTTATGAGTACAGAGGAGTTTATGGTGTAGACCTGGTCATGGGAAGCATACACCAAAATGGAATGTACAGGAGAGTGGATAGCTGCATCACTGAGCTAACGTACATGTTGCAGTTCACAGGTGAGGTCATTAGCTCAAGCTGATCTACAAAGATTCAATGGTGCTGTAGCCCATTGTCTACTAATGATAGTTTTGACTTCTGATGTATGTAGAAGAAATGCTTATGGTACGGGAGGGAGACATGATGAAACAGTGACGTACAGGACATAGTGTGTGCGTGTGTAAGTGTGTGTGTAGTGTAGCAGAAAGAGAAACTCTATAGTCATTTATCCTGTTTTCAGTAGCAACTGCTGCACATCCTTGGGGATAATTCTCACCTGAAAAGAAGCGTCTCTACCAACAAAATAGGGAGTGTTTCATGTGAATAAGAGAGAGTACAATGCTTCTAAAACCAGACGGAAGAATTATAGATTTCACCAAATTTAAAAGAAGAGCTCAAAAAGCAAAAGATACCTCCTCTTCACCTAGAGCTTTCTCCCTGTTCACTGCAGCTAGAGTATCATTTTGTAAATTCACTCATCAAACATGTTTTTGCTTAGCAGCTTCCTGTTCCTAATCTTAAAATACGCACTGACTTTCCAATTGTGGAAATCAGATTTAGTCATCCAAGGTTTTCTGAAAGCAAACCAAAGCTAAGATCTAAAATCTGATGTGTAGCGTAAGGACGTGATTATTCAAAACACATCTAAAAAAATGCAAAAGTGCTACGGAAAAGAATCAGTAATACTTAAACTACTACTGCCGCACTTATTGACTTCATTTGACCTCACTCACCATCTTTACAAATATGGCCGTTGAAAAGCAAACAGAAAATAAAAAATAAAATTTTGGGGCAAGTACATGGAAACCTATAAAGACTTAGATTTCCTACAGCGTGAGGCAATTTGCAATTAAAGCCAAATGTCTTTAAGTGTGTCAAAAAATAAAGTATTGCCACTAACAAAAAAAAATACAAATTTTTCATAATATCCAATATGAACTCTTTAGTATATTCAAACTGTAACAGGAACTATACGTGACTACATGCATTCTATATACATAGGTATATAGTTTTTCAAATATTTTTTGAATACCTAAAGATTTAAAATCTGATATACAGCATAAAATATGATTATGCAAAACACATCAAATGCAAATACATAAAAATTCACATAAATATAAATTTTAATATATAAACATATTACTTATAAGACAGAGCAACTTTCTTCCTAGAATGTCTGGAAAATTTGAAAACTGCCCACCTGAATATCAAATCCAAATGTTCCATTATCCTGCTTTTCCACAATCACCAGTTTGCTGTAATAAAAAACTACATATGAAGATCAAAGCATCATATTTGGCACGTATTTATCATTAAAAATAACTGTCACAAGTAAAAATAGCTGACATTTATCTAAATTGTACGCATGAATGTGTGTGTGTGTGTGTGTGTGTGTGTGTGTGTGTGTGTGTATGCATGTTGCCAACAGTCTGGAGAACTGTGTCCCTAAGTATCTTGGTGAGCAATCAAAAAAACTGGTAAATCTCTTTACCTTTGAGGCCAGGAAAATTCACCTAAAGAACTTGATCTGGTCAAAGCAAGCTGAAAAATACAACAAGCACAGTTATCTAAAGGTCCTTAAGACACATTAATCTGTAAAATGTTTTAAATCATAAAGGACTTTGTTCTTTTTATCACCTTCTTTATCCCAGCTTCTGGGAAACTGCAATGTAAATGCAGCAATTTCCATTCTCTAGTAATAGCAAGGAAACCCTGGTGGTGTAGTAGTTAGGTGCTATGACTGCTAACCACAAGGTCGGTAGTTCAATTCACCAGGTGCTCCTCGGAAACCCTGTGGGGCAGTTCCACTCTGCCTTATAGGGTCGCTATGAGTCGGAATCGACTCAACGGCAACGGGTTTGGTTTTGTTTTTTTTTGAGTAATAGCAAGGAAGTCCCTGGATGGTGCAAATAGTTAAACTACTACCAACCTAAAGGTTGGCGGTTCTAACACACTCAGAGACGCCTCTGAAGACATGCCTGGTGATCTGCTTCCGAAAAGTAATAGCCTTGAAAACGCTGTTGCTGTTGTTAAGTGCCGTCCAGTCGGTTCGGACTTATAGCGACCCTGTGTACCACAGAACAAACACTGCCCGGTCCTGCGCCATCCTCACAATCGTTCTTACGCTTGAGCCCATTGTTGCAGCCACTGTGTCAATCCATTTCGTTGACGGTCTTCCTCTTTTTCCTCTTTTCCGGGTTTTTTGAAAACCCTGTGGAGTAGTTTTACTCTGCACACATAAGTTGGAATCGACTGCACCACAACTGACAACGAATGATGCCAAGGGAGAGCTGGGAAAAGGACTTTCAGGGGTTCCTCTTAAGAGAGTAAAAGAGGCTCCAATAATAACACATTGTGGCAAAAGAGCTCGCTGCTAACCAAAAGGCGGGCAGTTCCAATCCACCAGCCGCTCCTTAGAAGCTCTATAGGACAGTTCTACTCTGTCCTAAAGGGTCGCTATGAGCTGGAATCACGACGGCAATGACTTTGTTTTTTTGTTTGTTTGTGGCAAAAGTGTTAATGCAATGTAGCAAAACCCCAAAGCTTCCAAACTGTATTTAAAACAGCCTCTGAAAGATTAACTGTAATAATTATAGTCCCACTGACAACCAAAGAAAAATAACACCCATAGAATAACATGTAAAACCCACACACTTGATAGCTCTTGGAAATGTTGATGCGATGGCTATGTTTATTATAATGGTTCAATATGAGTTACTGTTTTTAGTAGGACAAAATAATCTCTAAAGGACCAACTTGTATACAGAGACACAATCCTGATGAAACCAGGGACTCAGGACTTCAATTCTGTTTATGATTTATTTTTGCAATAGCTCTGGATTAATGCAGAGAGACTTCCAGGCAAGAAAAGGAAAGGAAACCTCAGAATGATATCAATGGTGTAAATTATTTGATAATATCACCTTCATTTCGTGCACATTTTAGGAAAAGATCATATAGCATAAACTTTCAGAATACATTCTACCATAGTAAACAGAGGAAAAGTCAACAAAATGTGGCATCTTATTTTTAAGAGATTGCAGTTGATTTTTGCTTATTTTTTGCTGTATTTAGAAATTAATGAAGGTTAGTTAGCCCTTTCTGAACTGTTGGTACCAAAACAAACCAAACCCACTTCCACTGAGTTGATTCTGACTCAAGGCGACCCTACAGGACAAAGTAGAACTGCCCCCTAGTGTTTCCAAGGAGCGAGTGGTGGATTCGAACTGCCAACCTTTTGATTAACAGCTGAGCTCTTAACCACTGTGCCACCAGGGCCCAAACATAAGCTTATGCTATGTTTAACTGTCATCCTAATGTGGTTGTGATACATCAATGAACACATAAAACACAGGAGATTCATGCATAGTCAGTCTAGACAAATAAAAATAATTACAGGATGAAAAACTGAAAGGAGAATAATACATAGAAGAAATTAACAGATATGTGACAAGTTACAAAATGAAATGCTCATTAGGGCATTCCTTAGGAGGGAAGCCTACATCATTGTAAGGAATTTGAATTACCAGGTACCAAATGCCAGTAGGAAACGCTGGTGGGATAGTGTTAAGACCTATGGCTGCTAACCAAAACGTCCGCAGTTCGAATCCACCAGGCGTTCCTTGGAAACCCTATGGGGCAGTTCTACTCTGTCCCATAGGGTCCCTATGAGTCGGAATCGACTTGATAGCAACGAGTTTGGGCTTGGTTTAAATGCCAGTATTCTCACAAATTCCCAGAATAGCCCAGTGGTCAGAATTCAACTGGGAGTCAATAAAATTAATGTAATGAAGAGGTGATCTCTTCCCACCTATTTGATGTGAATGAATTGTATTTTCCTCTCTTGTCGGTTCCAGTCCTCAACCCATTTGTATGACCCTGCAAACTGCAATATGAAGGCTCAGAAGTGAAAAGATTATCTTGTTAAATAGTATTATCTGCAATTTACGAGGACTCACTGTGGAACACCTACACCAGTTTGTAAGGTTTAATATCGCTCGATTCTGTACCTGATGCATACTATTAACAAAGATGAGGACCATTGAGCTATGTGATAGGCTGCCTTTTTTTGGAAGAAAGCAATAAATTTGATATTCCCAAGCATTCTCAATCTCTCCCTTATATTGTACTTACATCTTCTTAATCTATTTCCATAATGCTCATCTGCTTTGTCTTCTAGCCTTAATTCAAGTTGTGAGGAACGTAGGTAGCCCCTGTCTAATTATGTTATCTGTAATCATAACTAATGTTTTAATTTTTAAAATATCACTCTTGCTATCATTATTCATCAGATTATTCCTATATCTTATATATAATCTATATATCACATATGCATAAATATATTGTTGTCATTAGCTGCCATCGAGTCAGCCCCCAACTTATGGTGACCCCATGCACAACAGAACAGAATGCTGCCCAGTGAGTTGTGGATCAGACCATTGTGATCCATGGGGTTTTCATTGGTTGATTTTTGGAAGTAGATCACCAGGCCTTTCTTCCTAGTCTGTCTTAGTTTGGAAGCTCCACTGAAACCTGTTCACCATCATAGCAACACACAACCTCCACTGACAGATGTGTGGGGCTGCACATGAGGTACATTTGGCCAGAAATCGAACCCAGGTATATACATGTATGTGTGTGTGTGTGTGTGTGTGTGTATCCACATTAAAAAAAAAATAAAAAACCGTAGCCATCAAGTCAATTTCAACTCATAGCAATGCTATATACATAAAATACATATATATTATATGTATAGGGTTGCTATGAGTAGGATATTTTGTGTATGTATAGATATGACCCCTGGTGGGGCAGTGGTTAAGTGATCTGGCTGCTAACCAAAAGGTTGGCAATTCATATCCACCAGCCACTCCTTGGAATCCCTATGGGGCAGTTCTACTCTGTCCTATAGAGCTGTTATGGGTCTGACTCGACTCGATGGCAATGGGTTTATATACATATATATATACACACACACACACACACATAAACTCAGAAACTTATACGCGGAGGATGTAAACAAGTACATTGAAGTCCCTTACGTGCATTATTACAATTTACATTTTTCATATTTGATAATGTATACTATTTTTACTTCCCTTGGCAAAATGAAGAAGGACCTAGTCGGGTTTAGGATTTGGGGAGATGTGTACCGTCAGCAGAAAATTCATTTCCAAGTTCTGAAAGCTGCTTCTTTGACCCTGATATTTTTTAATTAAGCATTGTGAACATGTCCAAATCACATGCTAGAATGGATTTCAAATCCTTTTGAATCTAACATAAGGGCTTGTATTTGAAATAAAATATTTAGGTCTACAGAAGGGGCATGGTTGAGAAATAAAATTATAAATTTTCTTTTCTTTATTCCCCTAGACCTAAGGAAAGTATATTTTATTTCTCTAAAGAAGATGACAAGGAAAAAATGATTTATAGTGTGAAGGAATTTTGAATTGACCTCAAGTGATTCAAAAAATAATTTTTCCATCATGCCTCATTATGTGACCCAACATGTCCCAAATCATCATTTTTCAAATTTATATGAAGAACAAAATGGATTAAATGCCTCTGTATGCTTTGGGCCTCTTAAAAACCTTTGCTGTCAAGTTGATATGACTCATAGCGACTCTATAGGACAGCGTAGAACTGCCCCATTGGGTTTCCAAGGCTGTAAATCTTTGCAGAAGCAGACTGCCACATCTTCCTCCTGCGAAAGGGCTAGTGCTTTCAAATTGCCAACCTTCTGGTTAGTAGCTGAGTGTTTAGCCACTGAACCACCAGAGCTCCTTTGGGGCCTCTTCGGGTCCTTTTTTTTTTTAACCCCATTGCTGAACACAGGGCCTGGAATACAGTGACTACTTAAAATTAGCGAAATAGGCCAACAGATATACTACTAGACAACACAATGCAAGCAAGTAAGTGGTAATGGGAGCTCTGAGGACAAGTATTCTAAAAAGTCTTATATTGTACAGGAGGAATGTGTTGATATTCTTCAAATTTGTCCTTCATTAAATTAAATATTCTTGGGGAAAAACACAAGAGTAATCACTAAGAAAATATAAAAAACAGTTTTTATGTCCCAAACATACAGCAAGATTTAAAAATGAAAAACAAACAAAAAATCTTAATCCAGAAAACAGCAAGGAGTTTAGAAAAAGGAGGACTAATAGAAAACATGAGATAGCAATGCTTTCATACATAATTGCTAAATGAATAATGATGTGAGAATGAATGAATTATTAAAATTTCAAGCCTTCTCTTAGCAATTTTAAATGCCCTTTTGCTAGACAAATAATCATAGCACGATTTCAGCTGGTCTACCCTCAATCTGCTTTCTAAATCTAAAATCATTCTGAAGTGATTCAGATATAAAATCTTTTAAATCCACAAGACAGATCCGTAAGCATCTACAGAAAAGGTAATTTCCCTCATCTCCCTCCTGCTAACCTTTCTATCTAGCTAATTGACTAGTTGAAAATATTTATCCAGCACAATATGAGATGCATAGCAGATTTTCAGTTTCTGTGGACTGACTGATTCGGGTTATAAAAATCAGACTAAGTCAAATTACAAATTACTTTCCACTCTGGATTCGCAATGAACTTGTCTTTGGCACCTAACCTTTAAATAAAAAATCATTTAAATAAATTAAATACCGTCAAAGTCTCTGACACTTGCCACATCTTGACACAAAGCCTACTTGTTTTTGATATGGGCTGTCAGACTCAGGCGATGTGGAAAGGAATGTTCATAGGGTTCAACCTTGCTCACACACAAAACCATCTGCCTAAATGAAATGAAGTATGCCTTAGGTCTCATCAAAGTTCTTATGCTTTGGAAAAAGTTTTTCTACCGCTTTCCCCAAGGGTGAGCCGCCCTGTTCCCTATTTCTGGGATCTAACCCGGAGAGTCCCATGCTCTAGACACCCAGTCAGGGTTGTATCGATGACACCAAAAATCCTGAATGAGGAATTGATGTGCAATGCACAGCATATGCTGGCAACAGCTGTCTTTTATTGCACATTATCTAATATGAGAAATCCAAGTTTAGCAATTTGGCAGGCCTGCAAAACACACATTCAATTATGACTGCTGGATAGACAGAGCTCTTTACCTCCTTGCTAACCACTAATATAAGATGCCTAGGGGTTGGGCTTGGCGCCCTGGTGGTGCAGTGGTTAAGAGCTATGACCCCTAAGCAAAAGGTTGGCAGTTTGCGTCCACCAGGTGCTCCTTGGAAACTTTGTAGGGTAGTTCTATTCTGTCTTCTAGGGTCACTATGAGTCAGAATCGACTCGACGGCAATGGGTTGGTTGTGGGTAAGAGTTGGGCCTATGATCACTCTTCTGTTTTTAATCAAACAACTGAAAAGATCAGGCATCAATACTCAAATCGTAGTATCTGCTGCTACGCAATGTGATTCACAGCATCCATTTTTACTGAGAAATCAAGAACAAATACTTCAGATGTCAATTTGCAGAAGATATGGGGAATCTGTAGTCAGCGGAATAGGTAGCCTGGCCTCAAAGGAGCTCAAAGTTCGATACTGTAGCCACTTCTGCTGCTAAGAAACAGACTGTCACTTCCTGGTCCCCACTGTGTACTCATTTATTTCCTGAAAGTGGGGGTGGGATGGGGTGAAGATACTTACTCACAGGAGGAGTTTTGTTGTTGTTGTTCATTTCAAAACCCCCACATCCATGAGTTCTGCTCCTTTTCCAGTCCCCTGCCTCACTCCTCAAATCTCCCAAGATTACTACTTTTTTCCCCCTTTTATATCAAAAGCATTAGGATAGCAGGGCTTAGCGGACTATTCAAAGGGCCAACAAAATAATGGAGCTGAACTCAGTTCCTTAACTTCTAAATGCCTCTGAAAAGCCTGAAGAGAAAGTTACAAGAAGGTCTGATTGTGGGCTCACAGACCTCCATTTCAAGAACAAGTGTTGGATATTGACTCCAAGCACGTCACAATGTGGAGTAAGGAAGATTTTTCAAATCCTTTTGTAATGAAAGTAACACAGTTTTCTAGCTAAAAGTTTCCATTTAAATGATCACAATTCCTTCGTGCAGCTAGGAACGCTTGGGAGTTATGCTAACGGGTGGGTGTGTTGCCAGGGCTAATGTGAAGGTGCCTGAAAGACAGAACCCATCCCAGAAAGAGACGTGTTAGAGAGTTTTAGCACAAGAGTCCATGTCTGAACTTTTACGTGAAATCACCCTTCCAGAAGCTGCCTATTTAGGAAGCGTTTGATAAACTGCAAGAAAATTAGGCAAAGATAGTTTGTGACAGCACCAGCGCACATTCAAGCTTCTGGTCTGTTGTCAGGTCCCAGTTCTCACTACAGCATTTTGGTGAAAACTGCCTTCCTAAGGCAGACTACTACGGTTAGGAGAATGGGTGGTAAGGCACAATGGCTACTCTTTGGCATTTCCACATCCATAAAGACTATCCTATTTCCTCCTCCTTCTTTCCTACAGGGCTTTCCACTGCAGGAAATAGAAACTATGTTCTCAGAAGTAGGAGCCACACTGGGATATCTGACACCTCCTACAAATGCAGGTATCGAGATAATATGCACACGCAGAAATCCATTTTTAAACAAGTCTGAGTGTAAACACTCAAACGATTCTGAAGACTAATCTGAAACTACAGGGTAACCAGATACAGCTTTGCAGAAACCAAAGCCAACAATAAGGAGAAGTATGAATTGTTGACGTCATCCCTGAAAGCGTAGAAAATAACAGTGGGCAGAGAAACACCTGCTCATTTGATGGCTTTGCAGGGATTTTGTTCAGTCGGTGCCCACTTGGTGACTGTGCTCTAAAAACCAGTTAAAGGAAATGAACATCCACTTGGAAAATTCTCAGCTGCTGGGATGAATTTACATTAAGTTCCTTTGATGATAATTGTACAGAATCAGAAGTATCGTGTACAAGAGGTTTTGTTTTGCTTATTTTTTAATAAAAGCAATTGTCACACCAGTAAGAGAAAGCTGTTTGAGTGAGGGAGCCTGCCACTGGAAAGATGACTGAAGGGAACAGAGAAGAGAAGACTCAGACTATCAGAGCATATGGAATATGGATAAATTAATTGGTGTAGGGATATGTATGCATACATGAGTGTGTTTCATATACCTAATTCCCTCTCATTATCTTCCTCCAATAACCAGCCTCCCATACGAATTCCCTTTTTTCAGTTCATGCTGTCTGCACTCAGGTTCAAAACCTGACTCCTTGTCTTCATCATCTTTCATATTCGAGTCTTTCCGTCTCCTCTCCATTCCTGCGTCTCCTCTTTCCCGACTATTGCAACAGTGCTCTCTCACCACTAGTCTCCACCCACTTACCAACACACCGAATTTCTAGAACAAGGTTCCTGAATCCCTCCACTACGCCAAAACGCTCAGCGGCCACCTGTGCTGGTCAAATGACTCCTTCCTCAAGGGAGTCGTCCAAGCGTGCTGTAAAGCAGCCCGACACACTTTAAATAATGCTCTCTTACCCAAACGTGCCCTAAAACTCCAAGATGTGTGCCTCGGCATTAATTATTCCCTTGCTGTGGAATACCCTTCAATATTTGGAATATCTATTCTTCAAGGTTGCATTAGAAGACACGTACTTGGATTAGAACATTTACTTTGTTTCCCTTTGTATAACGCCTGTTGGTTCACCTTATGAACTGTAAATCCTATACGGGAAGGAAAGGTGCTCTTCTCAACTTTGTACCTCCTACAACTAGCATGATGTCCTTCTCCTAATAGGTGCTCCTAAACTCTCTGTTGCATTGAAATGGCCAGGCATGGTCTGATAAGTAGATAAAATGAATGAGGATATAAGAAGTGGAAAGTTCCCACCCTAATTCAAAAATTACTATCTTTAGCAGTAAAAATTCCACAAAAGAATGAAATCATAGCCTGACCAGGTGAACCATATTTCTTCTTATAGCTTCATAACAAATAGAAAGAAAGAAAACTTGACTGCTCTGTATCTGAAAACTGAATAAAGATTTTGATATTTCCCAAAGTTGGTTTATGTTCAGACAGGTTGTAAATTTATAGAAATATTCATCATTACATTGTCATAAAATATAATTATTATTAATAATGATAATATGATGATCATTAATATCATAAAAATGCTTTGGATTGA
Source organism: Trichechus manatus latirostris (assembly GCF_000243295.1). NCBI lineage: Eukaryota > Metazoa > Chordata > Mammalia > Sirenia > Trichechidae > Trichechus > Trichechus manatus. Next base: position 12,780,429 of record NW_004443972.1, read on the forward strand.
GAAAGATTGATAATCCAAACCATAGTGGGTTATGTGCTTATCTCTTTTGTGAAAAACACCAAGGTATCAGGTAACATACATCACCACTGAAGATCATGATTCTCACACCCTGTTGTAACTTTCTAGTCCTGAAATTAGAACACTTAAGAGGAGCTCATGATGTACATGCAAAATAAAGGGAAAAAATTCATCCTTTAAAGCATCTCTAAATAGTTTCTGTACAAGTGCTGTATCTAAATTTAGACATGCACTTGGGGCATTGTACCAAAACCTGAAAAGGTATTATTGCTTTTTTTTTTTTTAACATACTATAAGTTGGAAAACAACAAAAAAAATCAGAATAAATTTAGTTGGACGTGTATTTTTGCAAATGACTTTTCATGCTTAGGACAATACATTGCAGTAAAAATAACAGCACAAGCTAGACATTATTATGCACATACTACGTGTCAGTCACTGTAGAGAGTCATAAGAGTGACTCTATTATTATCCTTATTTTAGAAAAAAAGAAATCTGAGTTGTTACAGTTTTCACTTGACACAAGGCAAGTGACTGATTCAAGGCCCCCGAACAGTAAATGGCCAAACTCATCGTCAGCCTGGCACTCACCACCCTGTAGTGCCTCCCTCATCTAAGAAAAGTTCTAATTCCTAACAGCATGAAACACGCAGCAGTGCACCAGAGCCAAAGACAATTTCCTTAGCCAACAAAACTTATCCTCAAGAAAAAGTATTCTCTTTTGGTTATGAACTGAAATGACTAATTATCAAGGACTGGGAATGAGATCAGAGAGAAATTGCCAACAGGAGACATAAAGGGGAAAAGACCAATAATTCTCACACAGGTTATGTCTGTTTAAACCACCTTCAAGTTTGATATGCTCAGTGATCTTCACTTAACTTGAACATCTCTTTAAATGAGAGAAACAATCTACTTTAAGTTTTGCCTTGAAAAAAAATTTTGATATGGTCTTGTTTCTTTGGACTGGTCCACCAGCTCTCTGGACTCCTCTTCTCCCTAGTCTTAGTCACTAATTCCAAAGCCTCTGAAATAAGATTTTTAATATGAAGTCAGACAAACATAACACTCTGCTCTCAAGAGAACATGGCACTCTAAAGGTACAAAATAGCAATCATACCTGCTTTCGTCCCCGAGGCAAAGTGGCCACAGTGTCTGCCAGCATTTGAATCCTCCTATTATCATCCATCTGAAGGCTGCCTGTGAGTGTAGAGTAAGAGCTATACACTGGACCAGCACAGTAGTCCACCACACTGCCATTGCTGCTCTGTTGCATGAGCTTTCGTAAAGACATTGTGAATCAAGATCACTGCAGCTAGCGCATGGTTGAGTGGCCTTGCAGGATGGGGGAAGCTAAAAGTATAACCCTCTGACAAGTAATCAAAAGTAGCAAAGCAGAAAAAGCCCATGTGACTTCTGTGGTTTGAGGTACTTGTTACACAAACCCTATCTTGCAGTTCACTCCCATTTCTCAATGCTTTTTTCTTTAAGTCCCTGGGAAATCTAAAGCAAGTTTTTACAATTAAAGAAAATCAGCTTTTTTTTTTTTTCTTCAAACAGCCAGAACTCTTGGGCTTTCATGTGCTACGACAAGTTGTGTTCAAAACACCATCTGCCTTTTTTTTAAAAGGAAGATAGAAAAACTTCCCCAAGTTCTACCATTTGTTTCCCATCCATTCTCTTACTTAATATTAGTAGTGCAGTGCAAAAGTTAGAATGTGCAGACATTCAGTTCTTATGAATATAAGCAAGAATTACAGGTTCCAGTCATAATGTTCTCTTAGGAAGTCCTTGTAATGTGCTTTCCACGAAGTACACCCTAGCTCATTAATGTTCATCAAAGAGACATTATATCTGCCACTTGGGTTGTAACCATTTAGCATTCTTCTGGTGTCCTTCTACTACATTTTCCTGTCTAAAATGATCTATCTTCTTAAAAAGGTACAATGCGAGAAACGAAGGCCAGCACATTTAGGACACAAAGTTGGCCGTATTGTACAATGAACTTTGCTGTAGCATCAGCAAGTAATCTTGGAAGAAGAAGAGAGTTGGCAGGAAGGTAACAGGCAAACCAAAGTGGCACAAGGATGTTTCCAGTTGGTCTCAGTATAAGCATATGGGTTAAGGACACCATCAAAAGTTTGGCACATAGATACTTTTTGTGTGTATGTGTTGAGGAGGGTGAGCAGGTAATTTTGAGAGAAATGATTTCAGGCGAGGGGCAGAGGAGGCAAGAAGAAGGAAGCATCAAAACAAAAAGAGAAATTTTGTATAGTACAGAAGGTCAAATGTGATTTTCAAAATCATTTTGAAGGTCAATAGTAGAATTTAAAAGTGTTGGAAAGCCTTTGAACTAAAATGGAATGTGAGTGGATTAGAAGTCAAGGTGAATTAAGCTCAAGCAGAGCTTGCCAAATGTAAATAGTAAAATCTTCTGAGTTAACAATTCTTCAGGAGATGGTGCCAACTCAGAAATTTTTAAAACCCTCTCACAGCATGACTCATTATTGGAATTGGGTTAGACTTAAGTAAATTCATGTCTCCAAAAACGTATAAATATCTAAATGAGGAACTGCAGTGCTACAGGGGCAAGGTGGGTAGCATAAATGTACATAATTGTTTAAGAAAAAAAGGAGTGGTAGAGACTTTGGCAACTAAAGAATACATCGATTATAAATGTTTCCGTATACTAGGGATAAATGGATGGATGGATGGATGGATGGATGGATACATCAATACATAGATACATGTTGTTGTTGTTGTTAGGTGCCATTGAGTTGCTTCTGACTCACAGTGACCCCGTGTACAACAGAACAAAACACTGCCCCATCCTGGGCCATCCTCAAGATCATTGTTATGCTTGATTGATTTTAAAAACATCTCCAGGATGCAAGTCATGTGACTGAAGTCAATACTATCCAATGAGGACAGCAGTCCACCTGTATTCTAAGAATTTTAAAAAGTTAGGTAAATAGTTTTAATATTTCAAAACGCTAAATGCAAATTATACACTTGCATTATATAAGATCACATAGGCCAACTGATACATTAAGTTTTATAGATGGGAACTAAAATTTTATCAATATAGTGTGTTCTACTAAACTTAAATTGATGTAAATTATAGAAATCTTGGCTGTAATCTTAACAGAAGCAGAGCTTCAGGCCTTTCTTCCCCGGTACATGTTAATAGTGGTTACCTCTGGAGAAGGAGTTGTGGGAGAAGGTCAGAGGTGGGGAGGATGAAGGAGAACTTGCAAAGTTTATTCTACGTATGGTTTGAATCTTATACAATAAGTATGCGTTCATGTATTATTAGATCAACTTTAAAAATGCCAATTAGTTGCAGATATTTTTGAAAAGACAATCATATTTTGTTTATAATCATATCATGAATTTATAGGTCTTCATACTTCTGTTTATGCTTATTGATGAGAATCATTGGTACATCAACTGGATGTTCAGTGTTTATTGTCAGACTAAGATTTTATTTTGCTTAATTATTTTTTTCTCCTTAGAAGTAATCCCTTCATATTTCCTTATCATTTTCTTCTACTAAAATAAAATTCCTCCTCAAAAAAGGTGTGGTGACCCCTGAAGTCTTTGTAAAACCGAGCAATAGTTTAGCTTAACTTGTAAAGAATATCTGTCTTGAGCATTGTGCTCTTTTTTTTTTTTTTAAGATATAACAAGGTGCTTTAATTTATTACATACTTCACATTATGAAATCTTTTCAGTATGATGTACTCTCACGCAATGTTGTGAGAGGAAGACACTGTGCATGTGTAGCACAGAGAGATCTGGGTTTGACCCATGTAAACTGGAGACTAAATTGTGTTTTCATTCTAGGCACTGGCTACATTTACTTTTTTATGTTTGGATTCCAGTGTCTATGAGTCATTCTTCAAAACAGCTACTAAGAAAATGTTCTTTCAAACATAATTTCCAGGAGAGAAACCTTCTTGGGGAGATATTTAATAACTTCTTTAGGAAAATCCAGTGAACTCATAGTAAAGCCAATTCATGGAAAAACGGAATAAAATTACACACGACAACCACTTCCCAAGAGCATTCACTGCATCTGAGATGGTCGAGCTGTGAAGCACGGAGGAAATTATCTTCCAATCCATGTCCTATTGCTCTTCGGTGGATTCTCTCTAGCCATGCGTCTGGGTTGTCCTCACTGTGCCCAAGCAGAGATTGTGTAGGAATTTTGCAGGAAGATCCGTGACAACTCGTGGAAAGAGAGCCCTGGAGCAAAGTGTGGAAGGGGACAGAGGTTATCTCTGCCATCCTCCAGAACTTGGCTCACCTTAAAGAGAAACTTTACACTCAGACGGCTGAGGGAGGGGCGGGAGAGGCAGTTTCATGCTAAGTCTTGCTGAAACTTCATCTTGAGTTGTTGAAAACTTATAGAAAATCTTTGAAGCACAAAAAAGAAAGTTATTGTATCATTGCAATATTTCATTTTCTATTTGGAATTGAATGCATGTGTGTCTCATATGGGTTACTGGGTTATGCCCATGTTTAGCAGGAACCTTATGTCAAATAGAGTAGTTTGAGAACATGTACAGAAAGAGGTGATGTGATAAAGGTGATAAGATAAATTTGTTGCTGGGCTCAAGGTGTGTGGGTTTCAGCTGCAACATTTTGTTAGGGCTTTTAGTCCTTACTATTTTGTTTTTATTTATTTATTTATTTATTTAGGTTTCTGTGGTTTAATGATCAAAGTAGCAAAGTTTATGATTGATTTACTACAGCAATCAGTATCAATTATAAAACTGAATGAGCAGGACACCCGGATAACCGGGCTGTCATTCTGCCGTGTGCAGACTTTTTTTTTTTTTTTAATTGTACTTCAGGTGAAGGCTTACAGAACAAATAGTTTCTCATGAAACAGTAGGACACATATTGTTTTATGACATTGGTT
>NW_004443972.1:12785881-12787831 GCF_000243295.1 Trichechus manatus latirostris
CAGTCTGGTGGAGACCTTGGTAGCTGTGGTCCATTAGTCCTTCAGACTAATCTTTTCCTTGTATCCTGTTCTCTTCATTCTCTCTTGCTCCAGAAGGGATGAGACCAGTGGAGTATCTTAGATGGCTGCTCACAGGCTTTTGGGACCCCAGATGCTATTCACCAAGGTAGAATGTAGAACATTGTCTTTATAAACTGTGTTATGCCAAATGAGCTAGATGTTCCCTGGGACCATGGTCCCCACAGAGTCTTGAGCATTGTGCTCTTTTAAGGTCTATCTATATGGGATCAAATTGACAACAATAACTGGAAAGATTAGATAGGAACCTTATGGGGCAAAGAGTTTATGTTGATGGTGGAGGAACACTTGGAAAAGCAAAGTGAGAATGGTTGCACAGTTCAAAGAATGTAATCAATGTCACTGAATTGTACATGTGAAAATTGTTGAATTGGTGTGTGTTCTGCTGTGTATATTTTCAACAACAATAACAAAAATAAATCATAAAAAAAAGTCTGCTGAAGTCTCCAAAAAATAGTGTAGTGAAACAAGGTAGTACAATCATAGGCCAATAATTTTTATGGAGGTAAAAGGCATTCATTTGTTCTATTTGAAATCCACTGCCGTTCTCTACTGCCTGATCTATTTCTCTTAGTCATGTATTACCCCTGCCCTCCGCCCGCCCCTCACCACCACATACACACAGTGTCATTTCAAAAGCCAATCTTTTATCAAAATTCAAGGTAAATGAGTAACAGTCTTCCTTCCTCTTCCCTTAGCTAACACCCTGCATCGCCCTCAGTGTTCAATTCTTATTTCATCTAACCCTTACCCAATGGGCATGGACAGTGCAATCCCGGAGAATTGGGAAGGAATTCAGAGCTTTACAGGGTAACTTCTTAGAAAGCAAGAAACCTGTCTGAGGACTTGAATTTTGTGTAATACTTGGAACAACAAAACACCCACATGAAATCTAGGTGATTTCCCCTTGGTCTTTGCGTAAAATCCAAATTCCCGAGCCTGGCCTGCCTGCAAGGTTCTGCAAGTTCTAGTAAATCCAAGACCTTGTATCATACCACAGTCTAGTCACTCTGGCGTTCCTTCTGCCCCTCCAACAGAAAGCATTTCCTCTTCAGGGCTTTTGCACTGACTCTTCCCTCTGCCCCAAACACTGCCCTTCCCCCTCAACCACCACCATCTTCACTTGTCTCATTTTCTTTCTCTCTCCATTCAAATCCCAGTTCAGATATGACCTACTATACAAGCCCTCCCTGACTGCCTTAGTCAAGTAGCCACTCTCTCTCTCTGTCCTATTGCCTGGTTTAATTTTCTGCATAGCACTGAAGTACAGCTCAAACTATTCTGTTGATTTATTTGCTTGTTCATTTTCTGATACTCCCCAGGAGAACGTAGAATCAATCTGAATCCTTAGCACCTAGACTAAGTGTCCGACATCCAGGAAACACGAAATGAATGAGCTGAATGCTAACCATGTGTAAGTGAAGGAGAAAGGAAAAGATTTAACACTAAAAAATTTGTAGGAAAAAAGTAACAATCTTAGTTGGTTACCAGGGATGGGAGGGATGGCGGGGGGAACTAAATAGGCAATAGATAAGTGGTATCTTTTGTGAAGGGTGGGACAGTACACAATACTGTGGAAACCAGCACAGCTTGTACAAGGAAAGGTCATGGAAGCTCCATAGACACATCCAAACTCCCTGGGGGACTGAATTGCTGGGCGGAGGGCTGTGGGGACCATGGTCTTGAGGAACATCTAGCTCATTTGGCATAACACAGTTTATAAAGACAATGTTCTACGTTCTACCTTGGTGAGTAGCATCTAGGGTCTTAAAGGCCTGTGAGCAGCCATCTAAGATACTCCACTGGTCTCATCCCTTCGGGAGCAAGGGAGAATGAAGAGAACAGGATATAAGGAAAAGATTAGTCTGAAGG
>NW_004443972.1:12787931-12811083 GCF_000243295.1 Trichechus manatus latirostris
TACTGATTGCTGTGACCGGGATCACAACAGAGGGTTCTGGACAGAGCTGGAGAAGGATGTAGAACAAAATTCTAACACACAAAAAAAAGACCAGATTTACTGGCCTAAAGGAGACTGGAGAAACCCCAAGAGTATGGCCCCCAGACACCTTTTTAGCTCAGTGGTGAAGTCACTTCTGAGGTTCACCGTTCAGCTGGGGATTGGACAGCCGCATAAAACAAAACGGGACCAGCACAGCAGTCCAGGGACAAAGGCTAGAAGGCAGCAGGGGACAGGAAGCTGATGATAGGGAACCCAAGGTTGAGTAAGGACAGTGTTGATGTGTAGTGAGGTTGTTAACCATTGTCATAGAGCAACATGTGTACTGTTTAATGAGAAACTATTTTGGTCTGTAAACCTTCATCTAAAGTGAAAATAGCAGCACAATTGGAAGAGCGTAGTCGATGTCACTGAACTGTGCATGTAGAAATTTTTGAAATGGTGTATCATTGGCTATGTATATTTTCACCAAAAAAAAAAAAGTTCGAGAAGGGAGAGGGTTGACATGTCGCGGGGTTGTTAACCAATGTGATAAAACAATATGTGTACTACTGTTTCATGAGAGACTATTTGTTCGGTAAACCTTCACCTGAAGTACAATAAATAAATAAAAGACTTAACTGAGAAAAAAAAATTTGTAGGGAAAAAAAGTTCTGTAATTTCTTCCAAGGAAGGAAATGTGAAAGTAATAATACAGAGGATGTTGATGTATGTGATTTTGATAGCATTACAACAAAATAAAAGGTTTTCGACAATGTCTGCCATCATCCTAACCAACACTTAATATTTTGTGTAAGAAGGAGGTAGTGAGTAAGGAAGGGAAGAAGAACAGTACAGGAAGACGCTGGAAATAAAGAACAGTTCCACTATAAAATCTATTCTCTACATGTCCTTGCCAAATTATTTAACCTCTCTGAGCTTCTGTTTTCTCATTGGTAAATGCAAACAATGCCATTCAAAACTGTTATGAAGATTAAATAAAATAATTCAGGCAAAGCTTCCTGTCAAGGGTGAGTACAGGTTAAATGGTAGCTATTATTATGGCACTGATGTCCTTGTCACTCACTTTTCTGTCTCTAAACTGTGATGCCTTGACATAAGATGTTCAGGGCAAAGGGCCATAGTTCTCTATATTTCCAGAGGCTAACACAGTACCCTAACACACATGAAGTACTCAATCAATGTATTTGTTCATGATAAAAAATTTAAAAAAAAAAAACACACAAGAATCTCATTTTTAATGTATTTTCAATTCATTTCAAAATAACTTTTAATTTTTGCTTCTCGTTAAATTTCTGTGGACATTTTATAATAAACGTGTGGAGGCAAAGGAGGCATTGCTATTCATTGTTCCCTCTTCTTTCCTGATTATGTATTAGGTCAGCTTCCTATTACACACTATTAGGTCCAATAAGTACTACATTGCTAACTGTAAAACATGTAATAAGTAGAAGAGGTCCCTCTAATTTTGTTGACTCAACTCCATGACTCCCTCAAATTAATTATCATACATGAGAACAATACGTATCTTGATTTATGAACTAAGGGAATAGCAGAGCACACAATGGAAGAGCAACAAATGCCCTGTTCTCTTGTGGATTAGGCTACTGAGGACAAACTTAGCATGTTCATCTTTTCAGACTCACCCCATCAACGCCAGTCTGAGAGAGTGGTGGTTCATGGTCAGTGAAGGAAAATGCTATATCTAGGAACTGCCTCATTCTTTCCTCCTGAACTCCAAGCATGCCTTAGTCTAACCTCCGGTACAACACTTTAAACATGTGACATCATATTTAGTTGTGACGCTAACTGGGGGTTTGTCAAGGGCAGCAGAGCAGTGAATAGTTCTGGAGAAAAAATTTCACTGGTCAAAGGTCATAAAATGCCATAAGACACTGTTTCAGCTTGACCCTAAATATATAGTTAATGAATTACGACTAATGTATGGAAAGATAATAAAACTGAAAAGTAATTGTTTCAGTTAGTGTGATCAAACAAAGTGTATAAGCTACCTAAGAAAATGATGGGAACATTTCCTAAGAACAGAAGCTTATGTTGGAGGCCAGGATATATCCCAGAAGAAAATTATCTGAATTCTAATTAAGACCTGACTTTCAATTAAGAGAGTACTGAGAAGAGAGGTATGTAGAAGGTAGATAGATGACCCCTCAAAAAGTTGGAACAGATATAACTCCCTCACCAAAGGAGGGGAATTCCAAGCTAGTACCAAAAGGTCAACTTCATCTATAACTTTCCACAGCCCGGCTGTACCCAATCGAATGAATAAAGGTGTTAAGCAAGCCACATTCAAACGGAGCAGCTCCAGGGAGACTTTTAACCTTGGGGTTACACAAGGAGAGCACCCATGTCTGCAGATCACTATTGTTTTCTCCCTCAGAGTCACTGGGTGGGTTTGAACTACCAACCTTCAGTTAGCAGTCCAGCACTTAACCGTTGTGCCACTAGGTCTCCTTAAAGAGACATCATACAAAGCAGTGAGCACAATGAGAGAAATCAAGAACACAAAGAAAGAACTGACTATATACAGAACTGACTATATTTGATTCTTTAATGCCTCTCTCTCTTTCTCCCTCTCCCTTCCACAGTCTCTCTCTCTCTGTCTCTCTCTCTATATATATATATTTATGTATTTATATACATATACAGAGACAGCCCATCTACAATACATGTAAATGTATGTATAATGAAAAGTTCTTGAAATATAAGAGCTTAACAGCTGAATTTATAGACTGTCAGACAGGGAACCTCAGAGTCATCTAACTCCTCTAATGTGCAGATAAGATAAGAATTTTGCCCAAAGAGATAGTGCAATTTAATGACAGAATGATGACAAGAATACTTGGTCTCCTTCAATCCAATTCCGTAATTATATTTACTGAGCATATAATCTTAATAACAGCTAGGCAATGTGTTGTTGTTAGTTGCTGTTGAGGCAATCCTGACTCATGGAAACCCCATGTGTGCAGAGTAGAACAGCTTTGTAGAGTTTTCAAGGCTGTGACCTTTTGGAAGTGGATCGCCCGGCCTGTATTCTGAGGCCCCTCTGGGTGGGTTCCAACAGCCAACCTTTCAGCTAGTAGTCGAGTGCTTAACCATTTGTGCCACCCAGGGACTCCACAGGCAATGTGTTAAAAGTGTTTCATCTCATACAAAACATGAGAATGGTATTATTATTACCATTCTTTTTCAGATGAGGATACTGAAGCTACCCTGTTTGCCTAAGGTCATACAGCTAATACCTAGATCAGCCACACTTAGAATCCTCATCATCCATTTCACTGCCCACAAGGTTAATACTCTTCAGTATTGCCTCGCCATAATTAATATCAATATTCTGTAGGGTGGTAAGATGAGCCAAATATGATCCTTGGTCTGAAAGAAATCAGAATCTAGTGAGGAAGACAGGGACAAAAAACTGAACTCTCAGCTAACAATGAAAACAATGATTCTGACAAACACTATGGATTTACTAAAGGGGAACATAGTACTTCCTCTACTGTTGTTCAGCTCATATCCTCACCCCCAAGACATTTATAATCTAGATAAATTAACATGGCAAGTATACAATCAACCATAATATAATAAAGAATGCCAATTATTGGTTACTATCCATTCTTCCTTATATTTAGAGATATTTAAAGCAATATTAAAAGTGGAATGTACTGCCAACTCCAAGAACAGATGACTACCCAACACCTCCTTGGCCTGGATATTGACTCAAAACAATGGAAGATCTGTGAGACAACAAGTATGAAAATATATACAGGTGTATGACAAAAAACTGTGCTGAATTCAGGAACAGAGACACATTTCTGGCCATTCTATTTTACTGTGAATGCTCCATTTTACTAATAAACTGAGGGACGAAAAGGGTGTGAAATGAATGATTATATCTAGAATAGTTGGACAGCTGGCCTAGTTCCCAAGTCAGAAGTCTGGGGAAATTGCCATGAAGTGTGGATGCTGAGTTTCTGAAGGCAGCCAGCTAGGACTGCTCCCTCCTCACCAATGGAAAAGCCCAGAAGTTACTGACTCCCTAGAGACTCAATGACTGGGAAAACACCTGACTTCGTGGTCCTGCCAGTGTCAGCCAGAGAATCACCATTTCTCCTGTCCGGTAAGGATACGATCTTCTACTTGTTATTGTTATTAGCTGGCGATGAGTTGGCTCCTGACTCATGGTGACTCCATATGTTACAGAGTAGAATGCCCCATTGGGTTTTTTTAGCTGTAATCTTTATAAAAGCAAATCGTCAGGCCTTTTCTTCCATGGAAATCTTGGGTGGGTTTGAACTGCCAGACTTTTGGTTAGCAGCCAGTCGCAAACTGCTTGTGCCACCCAGGCTCCTAACTTAGGAACACTGATTTTTCCACTGATGAGCAAACCCACCAATTACCATATGAATGTTCATTTCCATTTGATTGGGCATATATCTGATTGTAAAGAGGGAATTGTTGAGATAACACCAGAGAAAGCAAGAGGGCCAAGAAGAATAGAGTAGCAATTGCTTAGTCTCCAGAAGATCTCATTTTCTCTCTTAGCTCTACCACTTGCCAGCTATAGGGCTTTGGCTAAGTCAATGCCAGTTTAGAGTAGGTTTCCCCATATAACCAATGCAGGGAGAAATGACACATCATTATGAGGATCGAAAGAAGTAACATAGGAAATGAGAAAGATCTTGGAGCATGTAAAGTCTCATAAAAAGTCAAGGATTTTAAAATTTCCCTTGAGGTTGCTAGAATCTGACACACAACCAACACATCCCTGGTCCCGTATTTCTAAAGACCTTTATGTTCTAATTCCATTACACACTGTTAAGTAGTGACACAGTGGTCCAAATCCAGAGAACGCTGTCACCTCAGCTACAGAATAAACTTCAGACTCCTTCACATAGTATGTAACACCTTCCTTGATCTGTGTCCAGCATCTTCTCCCACCTGTATGCCTTTGTGTGCACTCCCTTATGTTTGAATTACTTATGAAAGGAGTAAGGTATGCTGACTCAACTTGAGCTCTGCAATTCATGGACAAGTTACCTAACTGATCTTGCTTTAATGTCCTCAGCTATAAAATGGGACTGATAATACCACCTATCACCAAGTAAAACACTTACAGCAGTACCCAAGCACATAGTAATTGCTCAATAAATGCTTCTTACAATCATTACTATTATTACTCATAGCCTGCACTCCAACCACCCTATACTACTGTGTTCTCTGAACATAAATGGTTCTTTCCAACTTCTTATCTTTGTTCACAACACATTGTTCACCTGGATTTACCTACTCCACTTCTACCTACAGAAATCAAAGCCATTCTCCAAAGCCCAATTAAAATGCCACATCTTTCATGAAGCCTTGCTTGATTATTCCCAAGCAGACGTGAGCATTTCCTCCTCAGAATATCCAAAGCATGCCTTGGGGACCTCTCTTATGATTAATTGCACTTTGCCTTGCTAAAATTACGTATACCTGTATTTTCTTCCCTAATAAGTTGTGAGATCCACCTTGCCCACCACCACCCCCAGGACAGAGTTCATATCACGTTCATCTTTATATCCCTCCAGCACTTAGAAAAGTGACTTTCTTATAAGAGCAGCTTGTTTGATGAATACATGCATAATGTGCTCAAAGCTTTAACAGTTGATTTATTTTCCCAGTCATTCTTTACTTTGGGCAATGTAGGTGTTTGATGAATAACATCTGCTATTTTTTTAATATTTAAATGTACCTTATGTTTACTGGGTTGTTTGACTTAATTGCTGTGAGTATGAAATACTTTTGTAGTTTTAATGGAAAGCCCAATGCAGTAATAATATACATTTTATACTTTATTTCTTTGATGATAAAATGCCATTGATTTACTAACTGCTTTCCAAGAAAAACTTTCATGTTAAATGTACCCATAAATAGTAAGAAGCATCCCAATTTCAGCAATGTAAGGTATGGAGAACATGTGCATCAGAACTGAAAAAGGGCAGTTTGAGCTGTTGTCTCCCAACACAGCCCCTCCATGCCCCAAGATGTACACACATTAAAATATAGAAAGACCGAGACTCTCCTGGTTACTCCTGTAGGGCAGAAGACAGTCTCGCATCTCAGTTGTTTCAAACTCTTTTTTTATTTGATTGGACCTCACGTTTGTTTCTTCAGTTCTGCTCTGAAATGTCTGAAGTCTGTCTCCTTTTATCCAGGACCACCTCCATCTTCCTGGTTCAGACTCAGACTTTCAGTCCTCAGCATTTACAACATGATAGCCTGCAACTGGTCTCCCTACCTAGTCTCCCCAGCCTGATTGTATACTTTAATCTTGTATCATCCCCATGCCAACTGAATTAAATAGAAACTTCTTAGCCTTGCATTCAAAATCTTCCACTATCTAATTCTTACCTAAATTTCCAGTCTAATTTTTAATTTAAATAAATTGACTAGCTGTTCCCAGATGTAATAGACTTCCTCCGGACAATACACCTAGTATTTTCTTACCTCTGTATCTCTATAAACTATTATATCTCTTAAAACATCTTCATCATTTCTATTAATTGAACTTCTGTCCACTGTTAAGAGCTGAGCTCAAATGCTACCTCCTCTGTGGAGTATTCCCTGATGACAGCAGCTGGTATATCTTGTTGGTGCTAGAACTCCTATAATATATATTATCTGCTCCAGTCCCAGCCCTGGATACATCACCATATATTACAGTTTTTTTTTTTTTTTTTTTGCATGACCATTCTCCTATTAGGAGAGGAACCTCTATTATATGTATTAGTGCCCCTCATAGATGTAAATAATGCCTTGGTTTATTTAGAGTACTATATGTCAAATAAATAAGATTGTTGCAGCAGATAATTTGGTTGATTGAATGTCACATGGAGGTTTATGAAGTGACATGGAGGAGCTCAGAGCAGATAAAAATGACTGAAATGAAGATTATCTCAAGCTATTTCACATACTGATTCAACAGGACACGCATAAGCTTAGTAGCGGAATGCTGGACATCTTTAGGGATACACTAGGAGATAAAATAGCTATTGTCCGTTACCAATTCCTTTTGTTTAGACCAAATAAAACAAGTGCAAAATGGAAATGATAAAATGACTAATATTCCTGGAGTAGGGGTGGGGGGGAACTAGAATATATGCAATCGGCTAATATACCTGCTTTTTAGATTAGCAGTATCAGAAAAAAGATGGCGTTACCCACCTTACCCGTAAGAAAGGAGGAAGCATTAAATATCGTTCCTGTTGTTGGTCCAACTTCAGCCAGTAAGCTCTGTAATACAGAGAATTTCAGCGCCACCCTTCTCCCTAACACTGGAGAAGAATAAAAATGAAGTATATGGAAGAGATGCATCTGGAGAGAGACAGTAATCACTGCCCAGGACTGATTAAAATTCTTACTGAGACCTCAAAGAAGTACTCTGACGATGGCCAAGCAACCAAGGGAAAACATAACAACTGCTTACCAGAGCATGTGTGGAGTGAGGAAAAAAGACAGCAAATACATCGCTGGCTTTTAGCCACAAGCTAAGAAATTGAACGAGGGAAAAGCCAGATTGTATCGATCTGTCGCTCATATCTATCATATGATATTCAACTCCATAATCAGTGTGTAGGACAATACTTCCACTACCAATAAGCGGATTGTTAATATTCCAGTCTTTCTTATGCTGCTGTATTTCATCTTCCTAAATAATAACTATCTTATGGGCAAAGTAAGGTGGTGCCATATAATTTGCCTCACTCATCACACCTGGCAAAAAATTCTGGATACAGTACCCAGATGCATAACCAAATACAGACCAATCCCTTCCCTCTTCACTTTGGGAAACAGACTGTAGGTTTTACCCCCAGCACCAGTGGTTGCAAGATGGGGCTGTGTTTTTGTTTTTGTTTTTGCCAGACTGTTGATTCCCATCTTTCCTTGGTCTGCAGAATTTCAGTTTACAAGCTGGCTTTTACAGCATATTTTTTAAAAAATAAATGCTTTTGGAATATCCTTTCTAAAATGCAAGATAACATGAGAAATGCTGTTCACTACAATTAACTTTGTTTCTCAGATACTGCTAACTGATAACTTTATTATACTTATGCCTTTGGAAATTTTCAAAGGGTAAAATTTAATAAAGAGTTCACAAGTCCATATCGTAGATTTTTTCCCTCTCCACTGTGTCCCTCGCTTGCTGCTTGCTATTCTTTGCTTAATGGTTTAGCTTTTGAAACATGGTTCACTTTCCAAAGCAAATGGAAAACCAAAACCACCTAACCTAGTGAACTCCCCAGAAGAAACTGTGCTCGTGTGGAAAGCTGGGAGTATTTAGGGACACACTAAGAAGTAAAACAGCGTTTGTCATTTGTCTAGTGAACCCCCTTGGCTTAGTCTAAACTTCCCTTTTTCTCCACTTTTGAAATGTGATTTCCCTTAAGGCAGGAATCATGTTATGGGATTTTTGGACTGCATGGGACTTTGAAGATCATCTAGTGCTTGCTCACCAAACCCTGAAGTTTCCCTGTCATCTCCCAGTTAGTAGTGCTTAATTATTCACGTGTTTCCATGTGCTCCCGAAGGACTTGATGTAGAAGGAAACACAATTCTGTGTTATTTTGATTGTAAGTACTGGCAGTCTGTTAGCTTCATTTAGTTTTATAATTGTCTATCTTTTTCTTCTCTCTCTTTTTTCTTTTCTTTCTTTGTTTGTTTGTTTTGCTTTGTTTTGATAACTTGTTTGCAAAAATTCAAACAAGGTTTGCAAAGAAACACACCAAACTGGCATGCAAGCCAGGTTTGAAAAAAGTAGGCAGGCTAAGAGGAAACCAGTGAACTTCCCACAAGAAATTGCACTTGTATTAACTTTTCTATTTTCATTCTTTTTTTTTTTTTTCTTTTTTGCGGGTTGGTGCTTAAATACTGCTAAAAATAAGAAAGACTCAATGGGCTTTGCAAAGGGAAAGAAAAGAAGATAGGCATTTAACTAAATTGCCAGCTTTATAAATTGAATAAAACTTCCCAAATTCTATGAGTGTTTCATTCCTAGCTTTTAAAATCCTATTTTGTTTTGTTTCTTAACAAAGCTAACACCATACACTATACATTTTCTCTTGTTGTGTATTCCTGGTAGGTGAAAAGCCATCATAGAGTTTGAACTGGGGGACCTTAAAAGTCAACCAATATAATGCCCTCATTTTATTGATACGGGCAATTTGACACAAAGAGATGAAGCGACTTGCCTGGAGACACACATATCATTGGGTACAGCTCTGGGATCAGACACAGGCCTTCCACTTCCCAGGCCAATGCTCTTCCCACCAAACAACACTACTTTCTACTTGAAGATCATTATATAAGAACCGACTTTGCCTTCTTCTCACCTTTCCTCATAAATCCAACCTTCCAAAATTTCAATCCTTTGTGTGCTCTTTCAACTAATCTTCAAGATTTCAACATGGCATAAAGTAACAGGTACCTTTTCAATACAATATAAAACAATCAGTTCATTTGTTCATAATGGTATCAAAAGTCGCAGCTCTCTAGCCTTACTATTTGTCTATTCTTCATAGTAAAAATAATTCTTTACTGCTATTTTCTGATTTAAAACCAAATTCTCATACACATTTCTGCTTTGCTCTTTTCCTACTCCTTTGCATGTGCTACATACAGATCAGATTGCTAAAATTTCTGAAGCCTGACACGGGAAACGTTTCGTACTCAATTCTGCTGCCTACTGCCTGTCATCTATCCGTCAGTTCAAAAATGAATATGTAGGAATGTATTTCAGAGCCTTGGCAGCGTAATTTTTTTCTTTTTTTTACAGACTCTGATTGATTTTGATTTTACAACATTTTACCAAATTGCTAGAAATTTACTCTGACCAAAAAATAGTAATAATAATAATAATCTCAATACTAAAACATAATTACAGGAAAGCAAAAATAAAATAAATGAATAAATAGGTTTCATTCCCCTAGGTACTTGGAAAAGATCTGAAAGGAAAAGCACTAAATGAAATACTGATTTTCTTTTTGCCTGATTTTTGTTTGTTTGTTTTTTAAATTAAATAAATCTAAGACACTCTCTTGCTGTTGGTTATTTGGTATTATGGATGGAATTGTGTCACTCAAAAATATGTGTTGTAAATCCCCTATACCCGTGAATAGAATCCCATTTGGGAATATGATTTTCTCTGTTGTGTTAATGAGGCCATATCAGTGTAGGGTGTGTCTTAAACCAATTGCTTTTGTGATATAGAAAGGGCAGATTAGGCACAGAGACAAGCAAGTGTGATAGATGCCATGTGGAGATTTCTAAGAAATGCCAAGAAGAACCTTAGAGAAGCGAAGACAAGGATTTTCTCTGAGAGTGGACAAGGAGAGAGAGACTTGCCCTAGAGCCGGTGCCTTGAAATTTGGACTTCTAGCCACCAAACCTGTGAGAAAATCAATTTCTATTTGTTAAAGCCACCCACTTATGGTATTTTTGTTGCAGCAGCACTAGGAAACTAAGCCATTTGGGTTGGGGGCAGAGATAACAAAGGAGAGAGAATATAGATTCAGTCAAGGCATCTGAACTTTCCTTAGAAAATAAAATAAGCATATCAAAGCAATACAGATCCATTGTACTAAATGTACACGATGAGTTAGCATGTCCTTTGTTCATGACAAACCAGTTGCCATCAAGTCAATTCCAATTCATAGTGTCCCCATGTGTTTCATAGTACAACTGTGCTCCAAAGGCTTTTCGATTATTTAAAGGAGACAACTGACCTGGCTTTTCTCAGATGTCCAAGCAAGAAAAAATCCTGAGTATATCTCTTTATATGACTACTTTAGGTTGCAGTTTCCTAAAAGGAAAGACCGTTCAACTTTGGCATGGGTTGTCCAGAGAGTTGTGGAGTGTCTTCTTCTGAAGCTTTTCAAGATTAGGCAAGACACTTAGGGTAGAGGGTTGGATGCAATCCAGCTACTGCACATAAAAACTGAGCAGTATCATTGAGCGCTCTTCTAGCCCTAACAAGTCAACCAAAGGATCAAGAATGTGGGAAAAAGAAAATATATCCCATCTGTCAGTTTGTCGTACTGTTGTGGCTTGCATGTTGCTATGATGCGGGAAGCTATGCCACTGGTATTTCAAACACCAGCAGGATCACCCATAGTGGACAGGTTTCAGTGGAGCTCCCAGACTAAGACAGACTAGGAAGAAAGGCCTAGGGATCTACATCTGAAAATTAGCCATTGAAAACTCTATGGATCACAACAGAATATTGTCCAACATACTGCTGGAAGGTGAGCCCCCTAGGTTGGAAGGTACTCAGAATACATAGTAGTTCCAACAATTGACTCGAACATACCTATGATTGTGAAAATGTCTTAGCACCAGGCAACGTTTTGTTCTGTTGTACATGGGATTGTCATGAGTTGGAGTTAACTCAACAGCAATGAACAACAACTCAAAAAAAAATTTAAAAGAAGAGGCAAAAAGGAAATTGTTTTAGGTTTCCTCCTAGCCTTTGCAAAAGAGAACATGCTGTATGCATCTATAAGAACTAGAAGACACCATAGAACATCATCAATTTGTGGGACCAAATTTCCTGCCAGAGTAACCTAATTGTCTTTGACTCACTTTTAATCAGGGTGGATGTGGTGAGAATAGCTGATGTTGCTTAACAACAATTTAGTCTTGGTGTTAAATATAGAAAATTTACAAAAAGATTCTTATCTACAGAGGAATGGAAAACATTGTTATACAGTGATGAAAGAGTCAGAGAGAGGAAGGTGGGAAACGTCCTGCTGCTCCTTCCTGCCACTTATTTCGTCTGTGCACAAAGCTCCCACTGGTTTCAAAGGAGGATCAGTGCCCAGATGAAATAGCTAAGAGTGTGGTGGGGACTAAAAAGCAAGCTCATTATGAATAACAGTACCAAAAGAAAAAGTCTATGTTGCCTAAAGGTGCTGATGGAAAAATGACAGAATATTCAAAACTGAAAACAGGATAACTAAAATGTTGTTACAAGGTGCAAAGAGAATCATTTCTGAACACTGTAACCTTTTTAATACAAGAGAATAAGAACTTTGAACAACAAATCTCAAGCAAGAGCTTTTCTTGAAAAATATCAGTTTTATGGGGGAGGAACAACTCACAAAAGGAGGGGGAGGTGGTTGCACAACTCAGAGAATGTATTCGATGTCACTGAATTGTACATGTAGGAACTGTTGAATTGGTGTATATTTTGCTGCATGTATTCTGAACAACTACAACAATAAAAGAATATCATTTTTATGAGTTTAATATGCAATTTTCAGGCTATGTTTCAGACTAGCTTATACATTAGTTGGTTTTATTAGTGTAGTTGAAGATAGAAGTAAATACTGGTGGCCTCAGTTCTCATGACCATACCACAAGATAGAATTTGCCTCTAAAAAGAAATGAAAAAAATAAATGCTTAAGATGCATATACCAAAAATATCTAAAGACTTCTCACATTAGGGTATTGGATAAACAACCACTGGCATTAGTATTTATTTGAGGTTTGTGTCTATAAGACTTGTTGGAGTTGGTAAACTCTAACATGAGAGCAGCCACCATGAATTCAAATTTTGAGAAAATATTGTCCTACGACATAATTATATCTCCTAAACATCCTTTATTAAGCCACTTTTTTATTTTTATTTTTTTCTTAGAAAATAAAATCACTGTAATCAGCAATCAAACCAATCATGCATTTTGACCACATTTGCTTTACATACTATGTATACAGAAATACTTGAGTTTACAGAAGCAACGCTGGAAGTGCTCACTCATCTATGCCAAGAAATTTGGATGACAGCTACCTGGCCAACCAACAGGAAGAGATCCATATTTATGCCTATTCCAAAGAAAGGTAACCCAACCGAATGCAATATCATTAATATTACACGGAAGTAAAATTTTGCTGAAGATCATTCAAAAGCGGCTGTAGCAGTACATCAACAGGGAACTGCCAGAAATTCAAGCCGGATTCAGAAGTGGACATGTAATCAGGGACATCATTGCTGATGTCAGATGGATCCTGGCTGAAAGCAGAGAATACCAGAAAGATGTTTACCTGTGTTTTATTGACTATGCAAAGGCATTCAACTGTGTGGATCATAGCGAATTATGGATAACATTGTGAAGAATAAGAATTCCAGAACACTTAAGGTGTTTTCAATCACCTTATATGCGCGTGAAAGCTGGACAATGAATAAGGAAGACCAAAGAAGAATTGACGCCTTTAAATTATGGTGTTGGCGAAGAATGTTGAATATACCACGGAGTGCCAGAAGAATGAACAAATCCCTCTTGGAAGAAGTGTAGCCAGAGTGCTCCTTAGAAGTGAGCATGGTAAGACTACATCTCACATACTTTGAACATGTTATCAGGATGGATCAGTCCCTGGAGAAGGACATCATGCTTGGTAAAGTAGAGGGTCATCAAAAAAGAGGAAGACCCTCAACAAGATGGATTGACACAGTGGCTGCAACAATGGGCTCAACCATAACAACGATCATGAGGATGGTGCAGAACCAGACAGTGTTTCATTCTGTTGTACATAGGGTCGCTATGAGTCAGAACTGACTCGACAGCACCTAGCAACAACAACACGATCTGGACTATACATAACTTTTTCCCAGAGAGAATCTGGCAAAATTCAATTCAACACAATAACATTTAGCAAAGCCCTATTACTTATCTACGCTAGGGAAAAGTGATACTGAGGTTAGTGAGGCCTAATCTTTACCTCGTATGAAGCTAGGGAAAAAAAAGTTGCCATGCGGTTAATTCCAACTCATGGTGACCCCATGTGTGTTAGAGTAGAGCTGTGCTCCGCGGGGTTTTCAATGGCTATGATCTTTCAGAAGTATATCACCAGAAGTATATTACCAGGCCTTTCTTCTGAAGCATCCTGGGTGGTTTTGAGCAGCCAACTTTTTGGTTAGTAGCCAAGCGCTAACAATTTGTACCACACAGGTACTCCTGCATGAACCTATATAGTCTACTAAAAAAGATTAATATGTCCACCTGTATAGAGCACAAGACAGAAGATACAATGTACTTTAAGAGGACAGAAATAGAGATTAATTTCTTCTTGGGATGGGGGCAAGGGTTGCCTCTGAAGGAGTAAGACAACTTTAGAGAAACAGGAGAATTTCAACAGTTAGAGATGGCGGGCAAGGAAGAACGAGCATTTCACATGTGAATGAAAGTATAATGAGAGTTATCAAGAGGGGAAAACACAGAGAACTAATCAGAGGTCAGTAATGAGGCCATTGTGCCAAGAGTGTGGGCAGCTTCGTAAGAGGAAACTACTAAGCACCACACTGAGCTGTGTAGTGGAGAGTCCTTATCTAGTATGCTAATCATTTTGAATTTGATTAAACAGTCAAAGAAGGATTACCAAGTTTTTGAGCAGAGGCTTAAAATGACCAAATGGGAATTGACTTGACAATGGATTATAAAATAATCTATTGAAGAGAGATTTTCTCTTCTTGAGAGATTATCTCACTAGAGAAAGCTGATGACCAGTTCAACTAACGCTATGATCTTAGAAATAAGCAATGAAGGCTTGAGCTAGAGCAATGTCAGTCGGGGAGAAAAGGGGAGGTTAGAAACAAGAAGCACTGGAGAGGGATAAGCAATAGGATTTAGTGACTCTTAGGGGGAAGCAAAAATGAGAGAGAAACTTGACTTGGAACCAGCCTGGGGAACAGAGTGGATGATGATACCAAGAACATTGATGGCAGGGAACCTAAAGAGTTTGCTGTGCTGTCTGATTCCAGTTTCACTATTACTGCTGTAGTCAAGCTCCAGCAAACAGTGTTTAACCTTTGATTTCCAAAAATTAAATCACAAATACCTTCCCACATTGAGAAATCTTATCTCCTCTTTATTTCCACACTAGAAACCATTTGCAATGGAAGGTTAATAAATATCAATATCCTGCAGCTTTCCAAAAATAATAATTCCAAAACTCATACCAATACACTCCTTGAACTTGACTAGATACTGAGTCTTGACTATTCTTTCAGGCCAGTGGCCTGCCAGGGATGTGATCTGAGCATCAAGACTGTCATGAAATTCATGTTTCAGCTGCTTCCTCTTCCTATATCAGGCAACCCTCAGTGGCTACCATGAAGTCATACTCTACTGCTGCATGTTATCAGAAGGAGAAGTACATGGATACTGATACGTATGCAACCAAAGTTTGACCTTTAAGGACCTTTTTAAAAATAATGGTTTAAAAGCATTTAAATTTCCAACATAATATTAAAGAGAAAATAGAATCAATCAAGTACTATCCATATCTACTTGGGTGGAGAAGTCAGTGTAGGCAGTATGAAAACCAGTTTGCCTACAGGTAACCAGAAATATTTAGCCAAAGATAATGACCGTATCCCACCAATAAAGTTTTTCTTACATATCTTAATATGAGCACAAACTTTTTTTTATTGCTTGTATCTCTGATTCTAAGCCTTTGTAAACACATTAACACAGAACCTGAGTGATTGTTTATTCTAGCTCTACAAGTACAAACTGAAGAAAAACAGAGCCCTTGGAGCTCAAATGCCGAAATCAAGACCTCTATGAGGAAGGACAATTATTTGCGTGTGGACATGTACAAGTGTGTGGAGGGCAAGGTAGGATTATTCCCAGGGGCCAGGTTGGTCTGATTCAGAGTTATCGGTTCAAGTGATGTGATACCTGGAAAGAACAAACAAGTCAATCTTGAGATAGCAGAGGAGGTCAAGAGTAGAGTAAGGCAAAAAAATACTAGACTCACTGGTCTGACAGAGACTGGAGAAACCCCGAGAGTATGGCCCCCATATACCCTTTTAACTCAGTACTGAAGTCACTTCTAAGGTTCACCCTTCAGCAAAAGATTAGACAGGCCCATAAAACAAAATGAGCCTAAATGGACACACCAGCCCAGGGGCAAGAACGAGAAGGCAGGAGGGGACAGGAAGGCTGGACGAATGGAAATGGGGAACCCAAGGTCGAGAAGGGGAGAGTGTTGACACGTCATGGAGTTGGCAACCAATGTCACAAAACAATATGTGTATTGTTTAATGAGAAACTGATTTGCTCTATAAACCTTCGAAAGCACAGTAAAAAAAAAAAAAATTACCGGAAAAAAAAAGAATACCGTGAGGAAGCTGAGTATGAGAGCGTGAAGGACAGTGCAAAAAACACAAACAAAAAGACAGAATAAGACATAATAGCAATGGATTCTGGAACAAAGTCTATGAATGTGGCTATCTTAGTTATCTAGTGCTGCTATAACAGAAATACCGCAATTGGATGACTTTAACAAACAGAAATTTATTTTCTTACCATTTAGGAGGCTAGATTCCTGAATTCACAGTGCTGGCTCTAGCGGAAGGCTTTTTCTCTCTGTAGGCTCTGGAGGAAAGTCCTGGCTTCTTCTTGAGCTTCTGCTCCTGGGCAATCTTCATGTGGTTTGGCATCTCTCTTCTCCCATCTCTCCTCTGCCAGCTTGTTTAATCTTTTTTATATCTCGAAAGAGATTGACTCAAGATACACCCTACACTAACCCTGCCTCATTAACATAACAACGACAACCCATTCCCAAATGGAATTATAACCACAGGCATAGAGGTTAGGATTTACAACACATATTTCTAGGGAACATAATTCAACCTGTAACAATGGCTTTTCACCCTGTACTCACATTTCTTTTATGCATAGCATAGATCTCTTTGTTTGATCAGGAGGTGTGTTCTTAAATACCAAGCCCCAGCTGGTGTTACAGACTTAGTCTCAATCCCAGAGAGCCAACATAGTAATTATCAGTTGTTCAGGCCCTTCTCTCTTAAGCGCGTATAATGTTTATCCCTATCAAATCTAAGAACAAACAAGACACAGCCTTCATACTTGGCCTTCAATTATATACCCAGAATTTCACCTTCATGCTAATTTAACAACTACCAAGCATACAAGGCTTTAGCCTTCAGTGAAACAGGTAGGGCTTGAAGCGTTGACCAGGGTTCCTAGAGTCTGAGCAGTTTCATTCTACCTGCTCACATGAAGAGTGATGTGATCTGATCCAACAATTCACTTTCATGGACATGAATTGAGCAGCTACTGTATACAAAGTTGTGAGATAAGTGTCTGGGCATGAGCCTGAGATGAAAAGATACCTGTGGTGCATTGCATTTTCCAAAGATGGCCTTACCGGTATATCCCACCCCACATGCTTTTTTTACAAAGTGATTTTTAAGAGGTGGGGTCTACATTTCCTCCCCCTTGAATATAGCTAAGCCTGTGACTGTGGCACAAATGACACTATGTGACTCCCAAGGCTAAGTTATAAAAAGTAATACAGGTTCTGCTCAGTTTCTTGGAATACTTGCCCTTGGAATCCAGCTCCCATGCTATGAGGAAGCCAAGCAGCCACATGGAAAAGCCATGTTTCAATGTTCAAGTCACAGTCTCAGCTGTGATCCCAGATGAGAGTCAGCATCAACCACCAGACATGTGAGAGTTTGAGCCTTCAGGCAACCAGTCCACAGACTTTGATCCACCCCAGATGATGCTGAGTGGAGCAGACATGAACCATTCCCACTGAGCTCTGCCCAAATTGCATATTTGTGAGCAAAATAAATATTGTCATTAGCTTAAGCCACTAAATCTTAGGGTTGCTTGTTACTCAACAATACATAACCAGAACAATATCCATACCATGCCCTCAGAGTGCTTACAGTCAATGCAGGAAAACAAGCATACTCACAAATGACTATAAGTCAATACATAACACAGGTACCCTAGGAGAACTAAACCCCAAATGGGTGTGTGTGTACGTTCTGGTTTATGAAAAGAAAATTTCTAAATCATTTTTTTTGTTTATTTATAATAGTTAACTACTAGCCAAAAGATTGGCAGTTCGAACTTACCCAGAGTGCCTCAGAAGACAAGCCTGTCGATCTGCTACCAAAAGGTCACAGCCTTGAAAACCCTATGGAGCAGTCTAGTCTGCACATACGGGGTCACCACGAAACAGAATCGACTCGACAGCAACTAAAAGCAACAACAAACGTCTGTGAGGTATTCCTGGAGTATGAACAAGGGGACTTCTTTTTTGTTTATTTACCTCTCTGTATGTTTTAATCCTTACCTTACGCATGTACTTACTTTTGTAACCCCAAAATCGGCTTAAATTTTAATAATAACAATAAAATAAGTTAAAGGGGAGAGACCTAAGCAAGTGCTGCAGATCCTCCACTAGGATTATACTGTAACCGAGCTATTGGGAATAGCTGCATTTTATCTCTGTATGCATAGGTTTTCACATCTGTATAAAAATGATACCAACCACATAGGGTTACAGTAAAAATTATTCGTAGAAAGATCTAAGAAACCCTAAGCTGTTGAGCACTAGCATGACATGTAGACACAGGGTCCCAAATGGCAGAATCAGACTGTTGATTAAGGTAATAAGACACTCTCTCTCTCCTCCTTAGATCAAAGGGAATAAAAAAGGAACCAGCATTCGTATGAGTAATTGCAAGGGGAGGGTATATAACGGCTTTGATAACAATATCATAACTTCTGCAAATGCCACATTCACTTATATTTTCCAAAATGTTAGAAGACCATTAAGTTCAACTTTCCATCCCACTTCCCCGTTCTGCTTCCCCTTCTTCACAGTTCTCACTGGGTGTGGTAAGTTACTTGCGTGTTACAAATGACTACCATCCATAGGAGGCTCAAGAGATTCATGTTTATAATAGCTTTGCATTTGTATTTAGCTTCTACCTGTATTTTGAGAAACTGGATATTGTTTCAATTATGTCAAAAGAGCGTGGATCTTTTCGTTTGTTTTCCTATTCAAGTTATATAGTGTAGGGTGGGCCACCAGAAGATCCAGTAGGGTAAGTTATCTTCTTCCCCAATGTGTCCCATAGTCAAAAAAGTTTGTGAACATATTAGCTAGTTCTAGAGGTATGAAGGATTGGAGTAATCTAAGGAAAATGGATAAGATGGAGTTAGCTATTAGACTACATGACGTGACAGCATAACCATAGTATTTTCACAGTTGACAATAAGTTATCTTAACCTGAATTTTGTAGATTTCAGGGTAATGGCACCATCGTTCTGCTTGTAAAGTCCAATGAGTAATGAACAGTTCCTCTCTGACTCAGGGACTTCTGTTACTGTTTCCTGTTTGTTTTAACTTACCCAAGTATCTTAGAAACAGGTGAAACATTACTTCAGTTCCTTAAGGGAGGCTGCGCTTGACTGTTTCCCTTATGAACCAACTGTTTGACTTCATGCAAATTTCTGGCATTTAAGGAAAAAAGTGTATTTCTCCTTTTTCCTTTCTTTAACTTTGAGCTGATACTGTCTACTCAAAACACCAAAGAATTCTCTATATCCACAATAAATTTTTTAAAAAAGGTAAAAGCTTTCCAAAGAGTAGAGAAATCATGCTGAGGCTCGTCAAGAGTCGGCTTGTTGAATTTTACCAATTTGCCTGCTTTAAATCTCTCTGGATATGAACTCAGGTACGATTAACTAAGCCAAGAGATTGACTAAATGACAGACAGATTCTCAATGATGATTCCATCACTGTGTAGTAAATATGAAGGAAGTGTATGTGACTGAGTAATGAATGTGAAGGGTGTTCTGTACAAATTACATACTCGAAATTCTCAGTGGTACATTGGATTGAATTATAAAAAGGCATGAGGTGTCCCTAATTAGCTCTGTAGGAAGTTCTCAAAGGGGAAAAAAGTCACCTACAATGGATTTTGTGACAGCACTTAGCTGGGACTTTTGAAAGCTGTTTCAAGTCACCACAAACAATTATACGCAGGATTTATGTATTACAACATAGGAGGTCCCAGGCTCTCTTCCAGACCGTTTCCCTCCTTCCCCTCCTGCCTATGGCAACCCTCTAGAAAAGGAAAACTGCATCTTCACACAACAATAAGCCACTGATTCTTTTTTATATCTTCTAAGTGCTCTTCCATCGCAAGCCGTTAGCACAGAGGCTACTTCCTTCGACAAGGTTACTGAGGTTGGCATTACTTCAACACAACATAGAAATACAGCTCCACTACCTAATATTATTAGTGTTAGTGGCCATCAAGTCAATTCCGACTCGTTGCAACCCTATGTGTGCAGAGTAGAACTGTTCCATGGGGATTTCAAAGCTGTGACCTTTCAAATGTCTTCTGAGAGGCCTCTGGGTGGGTTAGAACAACCAACCATTCAGCCAGTAGTTAAGCGCTTAACCTTTTAAGCCACCCAGGAACACAAATAACACACCTTGCATTCTTAGCCTCCCAGGCTGAAAATGCCTCTCCAATGATCTGATCAGAACCGTATGACACGTGCTCTAACTTCATCCCCTCTAGGTAAGGAATTTCTACACTTTCTTACCAATTCTCCGAAGATTGTGGGGCAGGGTGCGGAGGGGAGGGGCTGAGTGTTCATGTGCGTGTGCAAACACACACACCCTTACCTACTGTGGAGAGTAAATATTTAAACTTGTTTTTTATGAGTTCTAACTTGTATGGGCCATGTATACTTATGAATTCAATGTTTTGTATAAAGCCTGTAATGCAATGGAGAGCTTGAGAAGTCTCTAACTTGCTTTCGATAATAGTATCTGCCCACAAAATAGGAGCTTATTAGTGCATTAAAACTGTGTATTCAGAATCCAAACCAATGGAAAAAGAGAATTAGCAATTCTAATATTATGGCAAAGAGGAAAACAACAGGCAAAAAATATTTTGTTTTTAAAAAGTTTTACTTTTTTCTTAATAATAAAACTTCTACAGCATGCCAAAAGGGCAGTATATTGCAGAGTTACATAGTGATCACTGGTGCTAACAGCGTCGATCTAAGAATTGAAGAACCATTTTCCCTGTCCCCAGGAGGAGTGGTTTCATCTACAGTACTTCAGACTTCTTGTGTCAAGAATGCATAGCCCTAAGCCCATAACAACCAACACCCAGAAGTTACTACAAACAAAAACAAAAGACAAAAATAAAACAAAACAGAAAACCAGTACCTAGGGATACTTCTGCCCTAGGGTGCAGGGTTCAGGCCTCCCCACTGCTTGCTCATCTGGAGTCTGACAGACTACAATTTTCCTCCAATGTAGCCCATTTGCCCTCAAGAAGTTCCTTTGCTAGCCTTGAAACCTTGATAGCTGTTAAAACCACCAGGCCCATTTTAGCATAGGGCCTGCAGTGGTGGCGCTCTCTCTATATTCACTAAATGAATTCATGAATGATAGAGTTAGAAGCAATGGTAGCAGGGTTTACATCAGAGGTTAATGGCAGCAGGGCTTCTAAGAGGGAACAAAGGGGCTGTGTAACATGGAATAAAACCCCAGACTGATGCAGCTCTATGCCTCTAAACAAATTTAGTGATTATAAGGCATTTGAGCCTACCTATGGAGTCCCTCAGAGCTCGGCTGCTAACCAAAAGGTCAGCAGTCTGAATCCACCAGCCGCTCCTTGGAAACCTGTGGGGCAGTTTTACTCTCTCCTATAGGATTGCTGTAAGTCGAAATCGACTCGATGGCAACAGGTTTGTTTTTGGTTTATGGAGTCCTTGGGTAGTGTAAATTGTTCACGCATTTGGCTGCTAACTGGAAGGTTGGAAATTTGAGTCCATCTAGAGTCATCTGGTTATCTACTTTCAAAAAATCAGCCATTGAAAACACTATGGAGCACAGTTCTACACTAACATACCTGGGGTCACAATGAATCAGAGTCAACTCAACAGCAATGGTCTTTGGTTTTATGGACATTACAGTTTTAAATTACAATTTTAAAACTCTGGTTGTGATTTGTATACTTGCAAAACAGCATCTAAAATCATAACTCTCCTACCAGCAGGTACATACCCATGGGGAGATCAACTGGCTAAAGTGACAAGATGTTCCTGTAAACAGGCACAGCATCATTTGTGTTTGAAAAATTGGTACTTGGGGCTCAGTATTTGGTGGCAGCCAAACCTCCCTTCAGAGAGAAAGTGAAGATGGGAGATGAAAGACGGTGAGAGTGGAGGAGTGTGAATTCATATGCATCATCTCCTTGGCACAGTAGAGCAAACCTGGTAATAATATATATGCCATGATGATTAATGCCCTGGAACTTGGTAACAACAGACTTCAGAGATCCAACATCCAGCATCTCATAACCTGGACTGATGGAGAAACCAACAGAGTCTTACTGAGACTGAGGGGAAAGAAAATGCTTCTCTCTATAATGACAACCTCAAGGAAAAGTATGTTCATTTTTACAACAGTTTTATATATACTTTGTTTCTATTCAAGTTTAATATGCATAAATACTTATGTTCATGTTTTAACCTAAATATGTTCTTATCTCTCAAAAAGGAATGTAGTAAAACTCAGCATTCTTTTCCAGCAGGCATATGTAAGTGATCACTCACTGTTGGAATATAGGGTCCAGTGATGGCATGTAGACTAGTGCAAGGGAGGCCAAGATTGAGATCCTAGAGTAATTTGAGGAGACAGGTAGAAACTGGAAGCATAAACTTGAGTGTGTTGGCCAAGGATCCAATATACTGACAGCAAGCATGTAAGGCCTCCCTCTGGAAGTGTTTGCTTAGCACCAATAAGTCCATCCAGGTAAGAGATAAAGATGAGAAGACATAAATTCTCCTGGCCATGAAGCAGTGCCTGCATGGAAGAGGTAAATACATGCAACTTTCTGTGCATAAAAGTGTTTGTAGAAAATTATTATGCTTTTAAACTCCTTTAAGAACTTTTAGAAAGTCCAGTTGAAGTGAAGGTGGGAAAAAGTTGGAAATTTCCATATATTTAGATTATAGAAAGGAAAAGCAACAGCTAAATAGACAAATTACATCTACTTCCACTGCTTTTTTCTTTTTCTCCAAATAGCATGAATCTGAAAGTTTACAGATTTAAACAGAGTCGTCACTCGAATAGACATATGCACACCTATGTTCATGGCAGCATTGTTCACAATAGCTAAACGATGGAAACAACCTAGATGCCCATCAACAGATGAATGGATAAAACAAACTATGGTACATACACACAATGGAGTACTATGCA
>NW_004443972.1:12812132-12848270 GCF_000243295.1 Trichechus manatus latirostris
AATAAAGTAAAAATAAATAAATAAATAAATAAACAGAGGAAAATGTTAGAGACTGCAAGGCTCATTCCTTTGAAAACATCTTAACCAGAACAATTTAAAGGTAAACTTTAAAAGCTATATGAAACCTGTAAAAATGTGAATTTGGTCAGAGAACTGGTTCGTTTTAGAAAAACAGTGGCTTTTATCAACGTATCCCAGGACATTGGTTGGCTGTTCTTATCAACGGCGGCAAGAGAAGCACAGGTGTTTCCTTGTAGTTGTTCTATGTACTCCCAAGCTAAGCAGGAGTAAGCTACGAGTGTTAATTGTTTCAGTATTTTTATTGCCTTAAGTTCCATCCCAACTCTGCCATCACCTCGGATTTGAGGTCATATCCCTGTGCTTCCCACTAGTTCTAATGCTCTACCCTTTTTCTTTGTCTCTGTAATTCCGTCTGGGTTTCCTTCTTTCTTTAATTTAAAATAAGTTACTTCTGTGTTATTATATGTCTGTTTATTGCAGGTGATTTGTAAAATAAGAAGGTTAATAAAATAAGATTACCCACATACGACCGTCAGCGCCACCACCAACAACCATTATAGAACTTTTAGTTTTTTTTTAATTACTAATTTTTAGCTAGATGGGACAATTATGCATAAATAATTATGTATCCTCTCTTGTTACACTTAAAACACTATGTAATAATCACTTTCTTTTGTCACTAAGAACTATTCATAACACAATTTTAATTGGGCTCTGAAAGTCCATCCTATAGCTATACTGTAATTTTCCAATTATTACCAACTAATCCAATCTTTAAAAACATTAAGTTGTTTCTAATATTTTAGTATTAGAAATAATGATGTGATGAAACTGAAAACATAAATCTTTGTCCACATAACTATTTTCTTAGGATAAATCATTAGGTGTAAAAAAAATTGGTTTGAAATATATAGCTGTTTTTAAGACTCTTGATGGATATTACTAGATTCTCAGCAAAAATGTTTTGTATGAAAATGTCCATCTTGTAGAACTCCTGATAACCTTAATTGTTACAATTTAAAAAGTCTTTACTATAATGTGCTAGGTGAAAAATACTACTTTTTTCTAATTTGAAAATTTGCCTTTCTTGGATTACAAAAGATATTGGGTGATTGCTGCCTATTTCTGTTTTTTCTTTTGTGATTTTTCTCAGATGTATGTACGAAAATTACAATTTCTTACATGTGTTGATTGTAAAAATTTTTCAGTTTTGTTGTTTGTCTTTTCATTTTGTTTATGACATACAGAAATTTTTCATTTTACTTATCAGTCTTTTCCTCTGTGATTTCCTTAATTGCTTTTAACCTTGAAAAATCCTTTTCCCATCTGGATATCAGATAAGTATCCATCTATATTTCTTCCAGGGTTATTTTGGTGTAATTATTTCTATTAAACTCTTTAATCTACTTGGAATAAAAATGAATAATTTTTTTTTTATGTAGGGTGACTCTAGACTGAATTTTTTCACCCAAATAACCAATTTCTCCAAATAGAATTATAAACTTACTTGTCCTGTCTCGCTGATTTATGGTACTTCATTTACCATATTATGCTTTTCTATATTTTAGTGTCTGTTTCTAGCCCATTTAGTTTTATTATAGTAACTGCTCTGATCTTTAGCCAGTACTATGTTGTTCTTACTGTTGTGGCTTTTGCAACCCAGCAGCGCAGTTAAGAACCCGGCTCTGGAGGCAGGGTGCTTGCACTAAGATCCGAACTCTATGACTTCCTAGCTATCTAACAGAGAGTTAGTTGTGGCCTCTCTGTGACTCATTTTCTTTATCTGTAAAATGGACATAGTACTATTACTTCCCTCATAAAGTTGTTATGAAGATTGAATTTGTTAATATAATAAAAAGCTTAGAATAGTGCTTGGCTCATAAAAAGTTCTAAAGAAGGGTTGGCTATTGTAATTATTCTGTGTTAGTGAGGCAAGTCCTTCTTCTAACCCTCATCTCTCAAAGTTGTAATAGCTAAGTTGCCTGTTTCTTCTTCCAGGCAACCTTTCTTTTCAGATAGAAATAGCTTTCATTATTTTTATTTTTTCTAATTATAAAAGAAATGCATGTTCACAATTTTTCAGATAATACAGAAATAGAATTTTTAAATCACCTATAGTCCCATCACCCAGGAATAATGTTGTTAACACCCAGCTAGGAAATGTCCAAATATTAACGTTCTTGCTTCTCTTCAATAGTTGTGCAAAACCTCTTATTTTGATAGAGGGAAGCCTGAAAGACCGAGGCACAGAATGGGTATCTGTAGCTAAATGTGAAAGAAATACATTCCAGGCAGCTGAGAATTTTGCTGAAGTGATTAAATTTCTGAAAGCTATAACATGTTTAACTGGCCAGCTTTGATTCTGCTGTTCTCTGCTTCTGGTTTAAAGATCAACTTAAGGTGAGAACACAGAAAAGAATGTTCTAAGAAAACAGAATCCCCGCTTTTCTGGCCTGCTGTTTTCCTAGGTAATAATGAGTCATAGAATTATGTCATTCAGAACAATAACTGTGATGCAGAGTTCTCTTCAGTATTAGAAGTAGCTGCATTATCTAGGAGAAGGTTTCCAGGAAGAGGTGGCCTCTTCTCATACCGCTGTGCTGTTCCTAATCATCTCAGGATCAGTAGCTATAAGCATAAAATGCAGACAGAGGAGAGGAAGAAGGACCCAACTGTGGCTTTGATTTGCTAGACACTCTCTGTCCAAGGGATGGAGTCATGTAATAAAACATTACCTATCCCACATAATCTGG
The DNA here is from genome assembly GCF_000243295.1 of Trichechus manatus latirostris. NCBI lineage: Eukaryota > Metazoa > Chordata > Mammalia > Sirenia > Trichechidae > Trichechus > Trichechus manatus. Next base: position 12,814,907 of record NW_004443972.1, read on the forward strand.
ATTTCCCTGCTTCAGTTACCTGTGACTCTTTAAAAAATATGTATTTAGTATCAAGTAATTTCTGCTTCCAAAGCTCACAAATGCAACAGAATATTAAATGCAAGTTTTCCTGTTACTCCAGATTGGCAATTAGGGCCCCAGAATCAGGATAAAGAGGATGGTGAGTAATTGGAGCCAGCCACCTCCTTCATGGCTGACTAGGGGACAGGTAATGAATGTCCCCTAGTGCTCAGAAATGTCACTTCAAACCATACCCAGGAAGAAAAGTTGGGGGGCAGAGAAGTTGGGGATCATCAAGGTTCTAACGTGGTGGTGGTGGGGGTAAGAAAGGGAGTGATGCTGCAGTTTTCCCATCCACTCCCCTAAGGACATGCCTCTCACCACTGAGGCAAGTGCAGGGGCTGCCAAGAGAGCCGCTCTTGACAACCAGAAGAAGGTGTCTGCCGGCAGGGAACACCAGCACTTCATTTCTAGACTGGATATGGGCACATGCAGTGGCCTAGCCAAGCCACCCTTTGTGCCTATTTGAACTGAGGGCAAAAAGAGATTTAGAGAAGAGAGGGCACAGCCCTGGGGCAACCCACAAGCCTGTGTCCATAGGCCAAGTGAACTGGGAGAAGTAGTCAGGGTTGTGTTGGCTTGCCAGATCCTATCTAAGAGCCCTGACCACTGAACCAGGGGATCCCGGCAGCGGGACGTTGGGGGTGTTTATAAGGATAAGATCTTACAGGAGCTGTATCCCATGTCAGAGACAATGAAGCAGCCCCCAAGGGCCCTCAGAAAACTCATCTGTGATACCTACTACTCAGAGGGCCTCAGCCTGCATTAACCAGAGAAATGGCAAAACCCTCACACAGAGGAAGGACTAAACTGTACTAGTTAATGTGAGAAACTCGTCCTTTCCTCTGCCTTCCTCTCTGCCCCTATTCACCGAAAACAGAAACACCTAAAAGGAGGAGATGGTGCCCTAGAGGTAGACCACACAGCCTTTTTTCAGTTCAGAAACTTTATCTCTGACCTTTTATGTGGAAAGGGATAGTTTTAAATCGAATTGAGATTGAAGCTCATATAACACTGAGTTGTGTTTTTGTTTTTAATAGAAAAAACTGAACAAAAGATTATGGTATTTACCCAAAAAAAAATGGAAATTTGACAAAATTCAAGTACTTAGGGGAAAAAACGGTTACTTTCATGTCTACGCTGTAGGCATACAAACAAAAGAATATGATATCGTGATTAAGAATAGAAGGGGTCCAGTAAAGTGGTCACAAGTGAAAAGTGAAAGAGTAGGACACTAAATGCACACTCCAGGTTATATTTTCAAATAATCATTAGGAGACTCCGAATCCAAGAGCAAACTATACGTGATTAATGTGGCTGGCACACAGTATAGCAGATTTACAGTGCATTATAGGAATAGACTCACTACCCATCTGTCAGTTTGTTGCAGTGTGGTGGCTTGCATGCTGTATGTTGCATGTGATGCTGGAAGCTATGCCACTGGTATTTCAAATACCAGCAGGATCGCCCACGGTAAACAGGTTTCAGATGAGCTTCCAGACTAAGGAAGACTACAAAGAAAGGCCTGGTGATCCTTATGGATCACAACAAAATAATGTCTGATAATGAAGATCAGCAACATTTATTTGGAAAACATTTAGTTCTATTATACATCAGTTTTCCATGAGTTGGAACCAACTTGATGGCAACTAACAATATGGCATAGAAATAGAAATATGAGTTTTTGAATTAGAAAGACCTGAACTCAAACCCTGACTCTTCCAGTTGCTACCTCTGTGACCTCTGAATCTCCGTGGAAAATGGGCATAATAATGCCTTTTAACAGGGTTATCCCAAACATTAATGATGAAATGTGACAAACACAAAACCTAGAAGATGACAGGAGCTCAAAAAATGGTAGCTACTGTTATCAGCATTTTTGTCTTCATCATTTACTTATCATTGACATTCACTATTATGGATAGTTCAGCCATTTCAGGGGAAAGTATATGATCGAGAACTGATGGTACTGAAAGAAGAAGTTCAAGCTGCACTGAAGGCATTGGCAAAAAACAAGGCTCCAGGAATTGACGGAATAACAATTGAAATGCTTCAACAAACAGATGCAACGCTGGAAGCGCCCACTCATCTATGCAAGAAATTTGGAAGACAGCTACCTGGCCAACTGACTGGAAGAGATCCATATTTGTGCCCATTCCAAGGAATGGTGATCCAAAGGAATGTGGAAATTATCAAAAAATATCATTACTATCACATGGAAGCAAAATTTTGCTGAAGACAATTCAAAATCAGCTGCAGCCGTACAAAGACAGGGAACCACCAGAAATTCAAGCTGGATTCAGAAGAGGACATGAAGCAAGGAATATCATTGCTGACATCAGATGGATCTTGGCTGAAAGCAGAGAATACCAGAAAGATGTTTGATGGTGTTTTATTAACTACACAAAGGCATTCAACTGTGTGGATCGTAACAAATTATGGATAACATTGTGAAGAATAGGAATTCCAGAACACTTAATTGTGCTCATGGTAAACCTGTACATAGACCAAGAGGCAGTCATTTGAATAGAACAAGGTTATATCCTTTCACCATACTTATTAGTCTGTATGCTGAGCAAATAACTGGAGAAACTGGACTATATATATGAAGAAGAATGCGGCATCAGAATTGGAGGAAAGCTCATTAATGACTTATGATATGCAGATGACACAACCTTGCTGGCTGAAAGTGAAGAGGACTTGAAACACTTACTGATGAAGATCAAAGACTACAGACTTCAGTATGGCTTACACTCCACATAAAGAAAACAAAAATCCTCACAACTGGACCAATAAGCATCATCATGATAAACAGAGAAAATATTGAAGTTGTCAAGGATTTCATTTTACTTGGACCCACTGTCAACGCCACAGAAGCAGCAGTCAAGAAATCAAAGTACATAGTGCATTGAGCAAATCTGCTGCAAAAGGTCTCTTTAAAATGTTGAAAAGCAAACATGTCACTTTGAGGACTAAAGTGTGTCTGAGCCAAGTCATGGTAGTTTCAATCACCTCACAAGCACGGGAAAACTAGAAAATGAAGAAAGAAGATGGAAGAAGAATAGATGCACTTGAATTATGGTGTTGATGAAGAATATTGAATATACCATGGACTGCCAGAAGAATGCACAAATCTGTCTTGGAAGAAGTACAGCCAGAATGCTCCTTAGAAGCAAGGATGGCGAGACTTCATCTCATGTACTTTGGACATGTTATCAGGAGGGACCAGTCCCTAGAGAAGGACATCATGCTTGGTAAAGTAGAGGAAGATCTTCAACAAGATGGGTTGACACACTGGTGGCAAAAATGGGCTCAAACATATCTACTCTTGTAAAGATGGTACAGGACTGAGCAATGTTTCATTCTGTTGTACATGAGGTCTCTATGAGTTGGAATCAACTGTACAGCACCTAACAACAGTAACAATTATGGATATTTACTAAGAAGTCACCAGTAACATTGAGAGGAGTAAGTAGCAGCACTGGTAAAAAACATATTTTAACTGAAATTTTGGACTATGGAAAGAAAAACACAAAAAAATTATAATACAGGGTAAACAAAAAATTCCTCCAAATACCTAGCATTTGGTGATAACTAGATACTCTAGGAACTACTCTCCAGGTAAGTATAAAATAAAGTACTAGGATTTACCTCACCATATATACCTTATCACAATAAATCAGGACTGGAAAGATCCGTACACATTATGTTAAGGCTTAAAGTAGCTAAATGCTTTGCCCAGGGGCAGTTTAATCACACCCTCACCCTCATCTGTTCTTCATGTCCCCAATCTATTAACTTATTAGCTGTTTCAGTCATCTCAAAAATTTAAGTGCCACCAAAGTTCATCTTTCTTTTTTAAGGCATCTGTACTGTTTACTCTTAGTGCTTTATTTAGAGGACAGTATTTGGCATTAGCCACATGCCAACCAGCCAGCCAGCCAGTCAGCTCAGTACAACGTGGCATTGTGCTGAATTGCCATACAAGTATTTGATTTAATTAGAGTCTATTGGATTTATGATCCTGTTGCCTTCCTCTCTTTTGACCATTTTTTCTGTTCATTCATTACTCCTTCCATGCCAACTGGGTGGCAGATATAAACAAATCACAGAATTTGATCCGTTTCACTATGATCCTTTTTGAAGTTCTGATGATGTTTTCCTGAGAGGAAATCAATTAAACTGCTGGCTTAGATACTATTTGGGAGTCAATTATGATTCCGATTACCTGTGCAATCTGGGTTGTTCAATTCCACAGCTGGGAAGAATTCTCTCTCCCTGTCATGTTTATTCATCTTCCTGTCTAGGATCTGCCTTGAGACATTGGCCCAGGACATCCAAGATCTGAGAACTAGTCTCCTGGTTGGTGACCCCTTGGCTCTGTCTGTGCTGAACCAGTTCCCTGGCCACAGAGGGCTTATCACTGACATTGTCCTTCTTTCCCCACCCCAAGAGTTAACATTTACTGATTGCATTATTTCTTTAAATCCCATGAAGTGACAATATCCTCCTTAAAAGAGAAGGCATTATCCTCATCAGGTCCCCCAGGACTCTACACATGCCTGCCGATGCGAGGCTGGCATCAGCTTCCTTGGAGAACATCTGTCTGACCTCATCCAGCTGGCCCTGCAGCACCAAGATGGTCACCTGGGAGACACTCAAGACCTTGAGCACTCATGAGAGGCTAGGAAGCCTGGATTCTTAGCCCTGCTGAGGAGGAGGAGGCAGGGCTCAAAAGCTCCTTGCCCAAAGCCACAGGGGATTCAAACCCAGGTCTGTGTTACTCAGACACTGCCTCTTCATCTCAGCTACCCTGAGTCTCTTCCTGAGCCAGACTTCTGGTGCCTTCTGCACCGACAATCCTCTCATAAGAGAAACATTTTTGTACTTGTGGAAAACAAGCAAGAGAAATCCCAAAATGTTACTTAAAAGGGAGATCCTCACAACTGGACTAAACTAAAGCTAAGAAGTTTCCTGAATACAACCAAACACTTCGAGGGACAGAGTAGCAGGGGCAGGGGTCTGGGGACCATGCTTTCAGGGGACATCCAGGTCAACTGGCATTAAGAAAATGTTCTACATCCTACTTTGGTGAGTGACCTCTGGGGTCTTAAAAGCTTTCAAGCGGCCATCTAAGATGTATCAATTGGTCCCACCCACCTGGAGTAAAGGAGAATGAAGAACACCAAAGACACAAGGAAAGTATTAGCCCAAGAGACAGAATGGGCCACATAAACCAGAGACTTCATCAGCCTGAGACCGCAAGAACTAGATGGTGCCCGGCTACCACAAATGACCACCCTGACAGGGAATACAACAGAGAGTCCCTGATGGAGCAGGAGCAAGGTGGGGTGCAGAACTCAAATTCTAGTAAAAAGACCAGACACGACGGTCTGGCTGAGACTGGAGGAACTCCAGAAAGCATGGCCCCCAGACTCTCTGTGAACCCGGCACTAAAACTATTCCCGAGGCCAACTCTTCAGACAAAGATTAGACTGGACTATGGAACATAAAATGATACTCGTGAGGAGTGTGCCTCCTAGCTCAGGTAGATACATGAGACTAAATGGGCAGCTTCTGTCCAGAGGTGCGATGAGAAGGGAGAGGGTCAGGAGCTGGTTGAATGGACATGGGAAATCCGAGGTGGAAAAGAGGAGTGTGCTGTCACAGTATAGGGAGAGGAACTAGGGTCACATAACAATGGATGTATACATTTTTGTATGACAGACTAACTTGAATTGTAAACTTTCACTTAAAGTACAACAATAAAATAAAAAAATAGAAATAAAAAAGGGAGCTCCTTCGACACTGGCATCTTTTAAAATGTAAAGATTCCCAGGGATCCTCCTCTCTAGACTTACTGAACCAGAATCACTGGAGGGAAGACCCAATGATATATATTTTTTTTATTTGTAAAAACTATATATTTTATGTAAATAAAAATTTATATTTCTATTTAATATCATATATTATACATATGGGTACCCTGGTGGTTCAGTGGTTAAGCTCTCAGCTGCTAACCAAAAAGTCAGCAGTTCGAATCCACCAGCAACTCCTTGGATACCCTCTGGAGCAGTTCTACTCTGTCCTATAGGATCGCTATGAGTTGGATTCGACTCGATGACAATGGGTTTTTATCATACATACACGTATTTAAAAGTTTGAGAACAGTATGATAGAAAAGTATGAAAACATATAGTGGTGATCATTGCACAACATGAATGTCATTAATGTCGCCAAATTGTACTTGTAAAAAATGTTGAAATGGCAAATGTTTTGTTATATATATTTTTACCACAATAAAAAAATGCTATTAAAAAAATAATTGAGACACACTGCCCTAAGCCTTTCTTCTTAGACACCAAAAGCGTACTTCAAGAAGGGCTTCCTCACGAGATGGCATCTAACAGCAAATACAGTGACAGGAAGACTGGAGCCAGGGCAGCACTGGATAGGTGATTAGTGCAGGCCTCCCTGAGATTATAAAGTTTGACTTAAGAATTGGAAGACTAAGTTTGAAGAAAATATTTTATTTTGTATTTTTGTATGCCAAATGTGTGTAACCTTCTTGGTTACAATTAGAGAATTCAGTCCAAAAAAACAGCAGAGCTTCCTGGAAACAATGCCTGACCCCTGGTGGTGCATGCCAAAAGTGTGACTCTGACACGCTAGAAATTTGAGGGACTACTGTGATACACTCAAAGCTCACCTACTCACTTGATTAAGTTTCAGCTGCCTTTTGGCTGAACTCTGATTACCTTATTCAGATTCACCTACCGCAAAGCACATAAAAGCTACTAGTATGCTGACCTTTCTGTAGCAGCTACAAAAAAAAAACAACAACAATCCATTCCATTAATAAATGTTTACCAAGTATCTATTCTTTGCAGATGATACAGACCTGAAAGAAGGGGGTTCTTGTCCTCAGAAAGGCAAGTATGAATACAGATAATAAAATAATCAATCAGGTGTCACATACAGGCAGACACACACACACAGTGCATTTTCATGACCTGCCTTACCATGTGCTCATCATTAGAATATCATACTTCAGTTCTAGTGCTCAGCCAATTTAAACTTGGCCTCTCACCAGCTCCCTCTTTTCTTTTTCTTAATAAAAACCTTAAATTTTTCGGCCCAATCTCTTGTCTGTATTCCTTCTCCTTGTGATGATCACACTCCTGTATTTATAGGACATTTTTGGCTGTATTTATTGGATATTGTCAAGATGTAACAAACTCAACATTCGTCTTGGTGGATTACAATCCTATCACCAAATCCACTGAACACATGATAAGAGAAAAAATAGAAGAGACCTAGTAACAACAACAGCAAAAAGAGACCTAGTAACAACAAGCAGAAGTCCGAAATATTTAGAAAATGAAACCATTACGAGCCAAACAGCTTACTCATTAAATACTTGGATAAAGAATTCCTAGCAATAAGCCCCTCACTATTTTATTTATCTTAATATATGACTTTATTAAAACTTGTTTACTCTCCCGCATCAAAGAAAATAACACATAATGAGACTCAGTCCACACATTTCAAACTCAAAATGTTTAATTTACCATAGAACTTTAGTTGGCAAACCTCAGTCCGTGATTCCTCCTGGTCTTCAAGCCAGAGCATATGAGGTTTCGTCCACTCTGCTCTAAATAAATTTACAGCCGCCTGCAATACAAAGGTACGCTTAACATACTGAAAAGAAAACGCGCTCTTGCCCTAATTTATACTGGCCATCTCGTCCTTCCTGAAGCAAACACCCATCTATTTATTACAGGATACGGACAACTGCCTAGTATCAAATTCCTTACAAATAAAGAGAGAAACGACAACAAAAATTCAGTTATGCCTATGTGATTTTCAAGCCCCATATAAATGGAAAGTCAGGGTTCTTTATTCTATAATGCATCAAGTGGAGAAAGAAACCAATTCTTACCTGGAGTCACTGCCAAATGAATGTTTCACAGGTGGTTCTTTTAGGGACTCTAATATTTTGAGTTTCAAACAGTACTTACTGTCATCTAACTGCAAATTTTACTTCATTGGCTTTTATTTTCAGGGTAACGAAGAGTATAATTTAATTATAAGAAAGTTCCCTTCTCTAATTTTTCTTTAAAAACAAATCTTAAAGCCTTCTTTTGGTTAATTCCATGCTGTTCAATGACAGCTGGACTTAACTAAGCTTTTTCTTTGAAGCAGAAAATACATTGTTTATGTGGTCTAGCTTTTTAACAGAAAGCCACATTAGTTTTCATCCACATGACACTCTAGTCCTAGAAACAATTTACAGAGAGAGCGAATTGGCCACATGTACAGCACTAATATATGAATATGTATCATGGAAAATTTTCCACACACACAGAAAATCTCATGGTTTGGTTTGGAAAACAAACCACTTCAACATTGTTCCTGCCTTGAAGGCAAGATCTGCCAACTAGTCATTCTAGTTATTCTGAACCTGTAACCAGCACTGCTTGTATTACTTTGAGGTGTTTACTATACGTGATTAATTAAAGCTAACCTGTTCTAACCTCAAAAAGAAGAAACTCTTTTTTCTTCAATTTGCTTAGAAAGGACAGCCATTCTTAACAGAAAACACTGCTTCTGTTTTCCACAACACATTCGAACTGTTTAATTATTCAGCTCTTAAAAATAAAAGCAAACGTTTAATAGTAACCAATGCACTGGTAAGCACTGCAGCCTTGACCAGCTACAGTGAAAACTGTGAGAGCCAGAACTCAATGGGACTGCCTTGTTTTTCCAGGTCTTACAAGTTCTCTGCCTCTGACAGGGTACAGTCTTATCACTTTTCTATCTCCCATTTTAGTGGAAAATATTTGAGTTTTCCTTCTCTGACAGGTTTCTGCCTTACACAGGTTTGGGCTTACACAGGTTTTACTGTATATGTGAGATGGAAGTCTTTATATGCCACTGTCAAATATAAAAAACATTCTGGAGGAAGAACTCATAATAGCTGAAAACTTTACACCTGTAAAAGAAATCTGGCTTGTCTTATGGGTTCCTTCGAACAGAGCTATAATATTTTTTTGCCCATAGTCAAGGTTTTGTAGGATGCATACAAAACCATACAGAATTCAGAAGCCAGCTACTCTGGCACATACATCCAATCACTTCTATGACACTGTCTATCTCCCCTTCAGAATCAAGCCTTGATGTGTCCTCACACATTGGCCTGTCTCTCCCAATAGCTTCTTCCGTAGTTAAGAATCTGCATCCTTCTTTACACCAATCGCTCTGAGAGGCATAAGGATCAATCAAAACTCCATTTCCAAATCCTGAGTCTCCTCAAAGGACTTAAAGAAATTTTCTGGCATTTTTGCTCTGTCCCTACCTCTCCTGCAGTGCTGCAGCTGGCTGGAGGAAAGCTGTAAAGGCAATGAGGCTGCCCTGTGGGAGATCCCGGCCCAGCATGCAGCTGGGGGAGGGCACAGGTCGGGCAGCAGGAGGAAGAGAAGGAGGAATAATTCGTGGGCCACTATAAACATGATACCGTGCCAACAAAATACCATTCTTGTTTCCCCAAGAAGTTCAAACGGCTTTGTAAACATTAACTCATGAAACCAAGTAGTCACAGAGCAATTATTATTATACCCTTAAGATAACTACTGCAAGCAACGTCAGTAGGGAAGGGCGTTTATTCACTGTTTAGTTATTCCTCAGATACTTAATAAGCCTGACATGTGCGAGGCGCTGGAGACAGAGGAGCAAGCATGGAGCTCTCACTTTAGCTAGTCCATCCCCTTTGCTGCCCAGTCATTGCAGTGAGCAACCGGCCACACTCCTTATTGTACTTTTTATATTTCATTTTTTCCCAAATTACTTAATGGAATGTGCTCCATTCTTCAGAATGCCCATAATGTGCTAGGTGCTGAGCAAACACACAGAAGAAATTTGTTTCGGTTGCCTGTAAATCTTATTATGATTATAGGGACTGGGGAATATCAACTCAAAGTGTTCTCTTTTAAGACACCATACATAAAGTATTACTGTGAGCAATCCTTGTCTCTTCTAAATGTTTGTGAAATTGCAGTAGGGGAACAAGGAGAGTTAAGATCAGTAATACCATGCCAAGCAGTTTACATAAATAATCTGCATGTTTTGAAGTGATTAATCAGATTAGCAACCATGTTTGGAACTCAGAAAGCCTTTACTCATAGGTCTGTTTCTGGTCTGTTTTTGATTTGATGTGACAAATAGCAGGTGGAACAGAGAGATTTACACCTTTTCTAAATCCTTCTCCTTAGGCAATGGAGTCCAGATATTTCAGTCTATCGTTATCTAAGACTAACTGGACAAAAGAGGCTGGTGACTTCCTTTAAAAAAATATATGACTTTCTAATGAATCAAAGGAATCCTAGCTGTTGTCTCTTAAAGATGCAAGGCAAGGATTCTAGTGTGTCCAGGGAATCCCTAAGCTGCCCCAGACAGTGTTGTTTGAACTAAACAGAGAGGCTGTTGTAGTACTCTCTTAGAAATTTTCACATATTTAAAAAGTCGTAAGGAATTATACCACCACCTAAAACCCAATTCCCTTCCTTAATAAGCATGCACCTGAATAAATAGAACATAATATAGATGCGTCATGGATTGAATTGTGTCCCCCCAAAACTATGTGTATCAATTTGGCCAGGCCACGATTGCCAGTATTGTGTGATTGTCCACCATTTTGTCAACTGATGTGATTTTGCGATGTATTATAAATCCTATCTCTATGATGTTGATGAGATGAGACTAGTGGCAGTTATGTTAATGAGGCAGGACTTACTCTACAAGATTGGATTGTGTCTTGGGCAAATCTCTTTTGAGATATAAAAGAGAAGTGAGCACAGAGACATGGGGACCTCACCAAGAAACAAGAGCCAGGAGAATAGCATATCTTTTGGACCCAGGGTCCCCGCACTGAGAAGCTCCTCGACCAGGGGAGGATTGATGACAATGATTTCCTCCAGAGCTGACAGAGAGAGAAAGCCTTCCCCTGGAGTTGACACCCTGAATTTGGGCTTGTAGCCTACTAGACTGTGAGAAAATAAATTTCTTTTTGTTAAAGCCATCCACCTGTGGTATTTCTGTTATAGCAGCACTACAGAACCAAGACAAGGTGTAATACTGATCTTTCATTCAAGTGTATTGGTTAACATATATACCCAATGAAATTCAAGTTCCACATGTTAGCAGTTAAACAGATTTCTCGTTTGACCCCAAACTACCATTCCAGCCTCAGCTTCATCCTCTTTATTCTCTAGCCATAGCACATATATTCATAATCATATATCTAGCTTATCTGGTTCCCTCTGCCTTGATGCCTGCTCCCTCCCACCCCCACACACACTCACTCACTCACTTTGTCCACTGGAAGACTGTTCTCAGGATCAGATGACGTCTGATGACTTCTTCCCCAGTTTCCGTAGCACCAGCTTATCAGATTATATTTATTTTTTATATACATATCTAACTAAAGCCTGAATACTTTATGTACAGAAATCATATCTTATCCCTTTGCATTTTCAGCAGCTAGTATTAAATCTTTGTTGAATTTGGATTTTCTACAACGCATCAGCATAGCACTTAGCGAGGCTGACAAAGTGATCAATTACACATACTCTGGGGTTTACTCTTCAGCTAGTGCAAATGGGATTTTTTAAAAAACCTTTTATTAAACAGAGCGGCTAATGAAAAGGGTAAAATCAATTAAATAAATCATTAAGTTAAAAACAGATCGATTATTTTCAATGAAAGAGCTAGTATGTTAATATCAAGGAGCCCTGATGGCTCAGTGGTTAAAGTGCCCGGCTGCTAACCAAAAAGGTGGCAGTTTGAACCCAGCAGTCGCTCCACAGGAGAAAGATATGGCAGTCTGCTTCTGTAAAGATTTACAGCCTTGGAAACCCTATGGGGCAGTTCTACTCTATCCCGTAAGGTTGCTATGAGTCGGAATCAACTTGATGGCAGTGGGTTTGGTTTGTGTTGAGGTTAATATCAACATTACTCTCCTTGAGCTTTTCACCCCTTAGATGGCACCGCTTAAGAGCTAGAACCATGTTCTATTCCAATTATAATAACAGCACTGAACAGAAAACAGCGTACCTAGTGGGCACTCAGAAAGAGCTACCCATCGATGCAATGGCAGTGCTTACCGGTTTCAAATTAACAAGAGGAAAAAAGAAGAGAGGGGTATGGGAACACAAAGAAACAAAAGAGGAAAAGAGACAAGGAAGGGAAGAACTGGATTGCTACAAAAGACTATCCAAGAATTCTGCCATTTTTCTCTTTATGAAAATGAGAAATAATAGACATAAGTTGTACAAAACATAATGACAGGCAAAGATAAATACTGCTTAGTAAAAAAGTTATCCTGTCTCCAGAGCCCATTACAAAATTTATTGTAAGGGCCCCTGACTTTCAATTTGTTTGGGAAGGCTCCTGTCATTCCCTATTCCTAACATTCCCATCTGTCTTCTAATTTTACCCAAGATAAATTTCAAGGAGTCAATCATTTAACGATGTTGTTAACATAGAGTGCTTTGTTCTCCTATGTGAACTTGTACTAAGCATGTATGTTTTAAAACCTCATACTTTTAGGGGACACGGTAAAATGCTTTCACATACGTTACTAGCTTATCCGATCCTCAAAAACAATCTTTTAAAGTGGGTAGGGCATCTTTTACCATGGGCTCAAGCATAACGACAATTGTGAGGATGGCGCAGGACCAGGCAGTGTTTCGTTCTGTGGTACATAGGGTCCCTATGAGTCAGAACTGACTCAATGGTACCTAGCAACAACAACAGGGCATCTTTTAAGGAGTCCTGGTGGTGCAGTGGCTAAACGCTTGGCTCATCGAAAGATTGGAGGTTCAAACTCACCTGCTGCTCCACGGGAGAAAGATGTGGCAATCTGCTTCCGTCGAGATTTCAGCCTTGGAAACTATAGAGCAGTGTTACTCTGTCTTATAGGGTCGCTCTGAGTTGATTTGATGCGACAGCACATGACAACAACAGGGCATCTTTTTACAGATGAAGAGATTGAGGCTCAGAGAGATTCTAATCTTATAGAATTAGGATATGAATCCAAGAAGTCTGATGATACTCTCAGGGTTCTTTCTATCACATAATACTATGTGAATACTTTTAAAATTATTGAATATGCACCTTTTATTATTTACATTTCTGTCAGAATGCTAGCACTGTACATTTTGCAGCCTGTTTATTGAGGAAGGGATAAGTGTATGATACACAATGATGTCTTTCTTGGATACTGGGAAATCTGCTAATAATCCAGATGTCGCTTAAGGGATGCATTCCCTGGTTAATTAGATCTCATCAGCATGCAAGCAAATGTTTATTTTCAGATAAAACCAAAAACTTTCAGCCTTAATTCTTCAGCAGGCAGCACACATTCATTTTTCCTGCCATATCCAGCAGAGGGCAGGATGCTCCCACCAACTGCCAGCTAGCTGGCGCTCCCAGGCAAACTAGGGTAACTGTCTGGTGGAGAGTGTTCCCGGCTGTGGAGCAATCTTCATTCTCTTACTTGGGTCTGAATAGGGGTGTAGGCTTGAGCTGAGAATAGAGGCTGTGGAATGTGGCCCTGGAAATATCAGGAAAAGTTTTGCTTTAGAGACAGCCCACATTTTGTTTGAGATTTGATGTTTCAGATACCTAGAAATTAGCCAGGTCTACTTATCTTCCTGGAATATCTTGCTGAGGAAACTACGGTGGGGAATTAATTTAAGACATATCATGATAATTTCTGTTTCTGACTTTATGCCATCTCAGGTCTCAGCTAGATCACTACACTCACATGCCTTGTCTGAAGACCCCACCTCAGCCCATCCTACACCTCCACCCTCTCTCCCTTTACTTGAAAACTCCTAATGGGGGTCCCTGGGTGGTGCAAGCAGTTAAAACACTTGGCTGCTGACTGAAAGATTGGCAGTTCAAGTCAACCCAGAGGTGCCTCGGAAGAAAGCCCTGGTGATCTACTTCTGAAAAATCAGCCATTGAAAACCCTATGGTGCACAGGTCTACTCTGACACACATGGGGTCCCCATGAGTTAAAATCAACTTGACGACAACTGGTTGGTTTGTCATCATGGCACAACGCCTACTGACAGGGAATAATGACCTTGTGCCCACTAATTCAAATCCTCTCTCTCCCCAGTCCTGACACAAGGGCCACCTCTTCTAGGAAGTTTCTGGAGATCCCAGCCCCAGTGATCATCATTAAGAAATGTTTACCAAGTAAACTACCAGGTGAAGATTTGTACAAGGCTTTCAATTTAAAAATACACAGCCCAGTCCCTGGTTTGGGTGTCCTTTTCTTCTAGTCTAGGGCTACCAGGCAGTAGTATGCAAACATACAAAATGAAAAGGATTGAGGACAAATGGCAGTTTCAATCCACCCCGTAGAGCTGCGGGAGAAGGACCTGGCAATTTGCTCCTGGAAAGATTACAGCCAAGAAAACCCTATGAGGCAGTTCTACTGTCACATGGGGTCGCTATAAGTAGAAATCAGCTCGAAGGCACCTAACAGTATCAAGGATAAATGCACAGTTGGTAGAGAGACTAATACTTCTGAAGGTGGCTGAATAATTATAACAATTGTCTAGTGTTTTCAAACTGTAGCCTAGAAGTTTGTTGCTGAGACCACAAAATCTCCCAGGGCAGGTGGCAGTGTGGGGAAGGAAGGTTCTGCTCATCCCCTAACCTGCTCCTCTCCCTTGACTTCCCCCCAACCGGATGACAACGATTGTATTTTTACCTGTATTTGTTATATACCTCTGGGTACTATATAAAGATTTCCTTTAAGGAAAAGGGGCCTACAAAAGTAAGAAATCAAACAACCTACCTGTCAATAATCACAACATGACAAAATAATTTTTAAAAACAGTGTGAAAATCAAAGGCCTTTCCTTGCTCTTGATGAAACTGAGGCTGGAGATGAAGTCAGACATGCTGTAGTTTGCGTACTGGGAGGTGAAGGAGCTGGGACTCGAATCCTTATCTCTAGCCCCTAAAGCCCAAGACTTTTTCCTCTAAAAGATGGGCTTGCACTTAGCCTGAAATCAACCTACCCAAACCCACTGCCGTTGAGTCGATTCTGACTCATAGCAACCCTATAGGACAGAGTGGAACTGCTGTAAGGCTGTAAATCTTCACAGAAGCGGACTGCCACATCTTTGTCTTGTGGAGTGGCTGGCAGGTTTGAACCGCTGACCTCTCAGTTAGCAGCTGAGGGCTTCAACCACTGTGCCACCAGGGCTCCTTATTGAACCTGAAGGGGAAGCATTAAATAAAGAGATAAAGCCCTCAATCACCTGTGGACAGAGGATTTCAAACTATAGAACTGCCGGGAGCAAAGGTAAGAAGAAAAATGTGTTTGCATGGGCGTGGCCAGAAAAAGAAGATTAGGGTTGTTTTCAACAACTTTTATTGAACACTGACTATGTGTAAGGCAATGCACTGAGCACTGGGACACAATGGTGAACAAGAAAGATGGTGCACCTAAAATCAAAAATATCCCCTGAAGTCTTCTTAAAACCAAACAATAGTTTAACTGGTAAAAAATGTCTGCCTTGAGCACTATGCTCTTACATCTGTATGGCGTCAAATTGACAATAGCAACTCAAAAGATTAGATAAGAACCTTAAAGGGGCAATGAGTTTTTGTTAATAGGGGAGTAACAGCTCAGAAAAGGAGGATGAGAATGGTTGCACAACTCAAAGAATATAATCAGTGTCACTAAACGGTACATGTTGAAACTGTTGAATTGGTGTATATTTTGCTGTGTGTATTCTCAACAACGGCAATGAAAGAAATAAAAATTACATACCTATATATCTAAAAGTTAGATGAGGCACCTATCTGTGTTCCTGGAGCTCACTCTGGTGGAGGAGACAGACATACAATTATAACTTGATAATGCAACACTGGAGAAACACAGGTTGCTACAGGAGCATTCTTAAACTCTGTGACCAGGACCGCTTCCCGGGTAATTCATTTCACCACATACCTTTAATTAATTGCTAGAGAAATCACTTGTCTTAATAGCATAATAGCATAAAGCTTACCCTGGCTCTCCTGAGGCTTTTCTCCTCTAATATAGGAGCTAATCCAGGATCCCATATTGCATTGAGTTGTCGTGTCTCCTCAGTCTTCTCCAATCTGCGACAGTTCCTTAATCTTTTTCTTTTTTGTCTCTCATGGCCTTGGCACTTTTGAAGAGTACTGATAAGTTGTTTTGTAGAATGCCTTTCAATCTGGGTTTGTCGAACGGTTACTCATGATTACATGTAAGCTATACACTTGGGCCAAGAACACTACAGAAATGATGTTGCGCTCTTCTCAGAGTATATCGTACCGGGAAATACATAATGTCAATGTGTCGTATTATTGGTGATGTTAACTTTCAATCCTTGGTTAATGGGTGTCTGCCAAGTTTCTCCACTGTAAATTTACTATTTTCTCTTTGGAATTAACTAGTATCTTCTGGTGAGATATTTTGAGATTATGGAAATATCTTTTTTCTAATTATATTTTTACCCACAAAGTTTAGCATCCATTGATGAGTCTTCCCTAAAACAATTACTACTGTGGAGTTTGCCAAATGGTGATTTTATATTTCCATCATTCCTTCTTAATTTATTAATAGGAATTCTACTGTAAGGAAGAGCTGTCCTTTCACTATTTATTTATTTGACTATTTATATGAGTATGGACTCATGAATATTTAGTTTATTCTATAGGCTATAATCTAATAGTATCAGTATTTTGTTGCTCAAATTTTCCCAGCTTTGGCCACTGGGAGCTCCTTCAGATGTTTTTTAGTTTTATAATATGCTCCCATCATTTTCTGAATACTTACTTTATGGCATCACAAGATGGCCAGGCTCATCTTGTACTTTCTGTGCCCCAGCCCTGAAATTAACCATTTTATTTAAAAATGGTATTTAAGCCAAGTTCTTGGTGCTAGATATGCTTGTTGCTGCTGGGGTATATTGCTTCTAGTTCCTCCAAGTGAACAGAGCTTAGAATATACACACACAAATAGCACATCTGTATATATTTCTATATCTACCTGTCTCTTTATGTATTAAAAATCAATAGTTCAAAACGATATCTTCTATTCTAATCCACAGTGTTCATTCTAGCCTCCCGCCTTTCATCATCTGTTTACTCCTTTCTCTGACAGTGAGAAACAGGCTCTCATTAGCCACAATATATTAATATTTACTGATTTGTTCAGTCTTAGAAAACACAGAAGGTAGTTTCAGAATTACTAACTCATATCCCTGTGGAAAAAAAGTTTACTAAAAACAGTACAATATTTGTGTGCGGTTCTTTTTGTCTTTGGCCTTGTAGAATACACTCAACATTCTGTTTTCCAGAGTTCCTTTGGTCTGAATTCTTTTCTATCCCATTCACTATGGGTATGGTATTTATTTGTAGACAGTCAGTCTTAGTGGTTACTATTTGTACTCCATTTGGGATTGCCACACACCCTGGTTGATTTTTTTTTTTAATATGTGGAATACTACTCGGTTCTAAACGTAATAACTACACAAAACAGTATGCTTGAGAAGTGTTACTCATCCTTTCTGCCTATTCCCATTCCCCCATTCTTTCACCGCATTCCTACCCACCCACCCCTGTAGTTAACTAATCCAATTAATTTCTAGTTTATCCTTCCTTTATTTGTTTTTGTACAAATAAGCAGATATACATTTTTCTTATATTTCCTTTCTTAAGTGATGGATTGTATATTATAGATATATTTTTACACTTTGCTTTTTTTCCCACTTAGAAGTATATCCTGGATACCACTATACATTGATTCAAAGAGATCTTCCTCATTATACTTCCTGCATAATACTCTATTGTGTGAATGTACCATAGTTTATTCAACCACTTTCCTGTGTATGAGTATTTAGGTGGTCTCCTGTATTTTACATTTAAAAACAATGCTCAAATGAATTACATTGTGCATATGTATTTGTACTGCTGAAGGTGTGACTTCAGAATGACTTCTTAGAAATAGGATTGTTGGGTCACAAGGTAAATGCATGTGTGATTCTCTTAGATATTGCTAAATTCTCCTGGGGAGTTTTAATACATATCAATGTCCAAGCTTCACCCACAGAGAGTCTGACTTAATTTCCGAGGAGTGGGGACCAAGCATTGGTATCATTTTTATACCTTTTTTATAGCTTTATTGAGGTATAATTTGTTGTTGTTGTTAGGTGCTGTCGAGTTGGTTCCGACTCGTAGCGACACTGTATACAACAGAACGAAACACTGCCTGGTCTTACGCCATCTTCACAATCGTTGTTACACTTGAGCCCACTGTTGCAGCCACTGTGTCAATCCATCTCATTAATGGTCTTCCTCTTTTTCACTAACCCGCTACTTTACCAACCATAATGTCCTTCTCCAGTGACTGATCCTTCCTGATAACGTGTCCAAAGTATGTGAGACATAGTTTCGCCATCCTTGGTTCTAATCTACAAGAAGATAGTGTCTTAAGCTAATCTTTTTTGAGATATAAAAGAGAGAAGCGAGCAGAGAGACCTCATACCACCAAGAAAGCCCTGGCAGGAGCTGAGCGTGTCCTTCGGACCTGAGTTTCCTATGCTGAGATGCTCCCAGACCAAGGGAAGACTGACGACAAGGACCTTCCTCCAGAGCTGACAGAGAGAGAAAGACTTCCCCTGTAGCCGGCGCCCTGAATTCGGACTTCTAGCCTACTGGACAGTGAGAGAATAAACTTCTCTTTGTTAAAGCCATCCACTTGTGGTATTTCTGTTATAGTAGCACTAGATAACTAAGACACCACTCACTTGTGGTATTTGTGTTACAGCAGGACTAGGAAACTAAGCCAGTCCTCTTTTGCTCCAATGACCAGCTCAACATAACTACAGACAAAGGAGAAGCAAACATAAATTTTAAATATCTCCCATATGAGGCAATCTTTTGAATGTCTCCCTTAAGAAGCACTCATACTTTCCATATATAAGGGGTCTAACCTAGACCATCTGGGAAAAGTTGGGAATGGTTCCATTAGGCAGATGATGTTTCAACTGAGCTTTAACTGATGATTACAAGCTACCCTAGCAAAACACAGGGCATTATATGAGGGCCAATCCAGGCAAAGCAAACAGCATATGCAAAGACCATGAAGCGGGATGGAACAGAAGACTAGTGTGACTGGTGCATAGAGAGATAACGGGAGTATATGTTGCTAGATAAGACTGGAAAGGAAGACCTGAGACCAGTTCATCCAGGTCCTTTTAGGCCTTATGGATTTTGGTCCTAATCTTAAAAACAGTGGAAACCCACCAAAAATTTTTAAATGCTTGATTATAGCAATTTTTAATTGCTTGATTTTAATTGAGGTTATATGACATGATCAGATTTGTTGAGAAAATTCACTGTGACAACAGCAGAGAAAACAGACTGGCAAAAGTGGCTACTGGAAGATAATTAGAAACTATTGCTCTGAAACAGAAAAAAAGGATTAAAAAAAATTCGACTGGTGAGTGTAATGGTGCTAATATTGAGAAAGGCAGTAGATTGACATGACTTGATTGGTTGACTCCGGGGGCTGAGACAGAGAAAGGTATCAAGGATGACTCAAGTTAACAGACTATACCACCCACTTCTCCTTATTGCAGTCATCTATTGCCACCACCTCCCAATTCCTCCTCCTCATTCTTTTGGAGAATTTAGCTCCTAGCTCTCCATCACTCTCTCCATCCTGCCATAATTCTTGATGATTTCAATACATATGCAGGTAATCCTCCCATTATCCTAGTTGCTCAGTTCCTTAATTTCCTCTCTTCAATCAATTTGTATTCTATTACATCTTAGCCATTGATTCCCATGGACATACCTTTGACCTTCCACTACCATCAACTGAAATCCCTCTATAGCCTCATTTGCAAACATCTCCCTCTAATATCCCCACTCCAATATTCCTTTGACTCTACTAGGCCCTGTATTCCATTGATTCTTCCACGTTTTCACTGTCCTTCGTCCCCATGTTCTCACTATCATTACTAGACAGCTTAAATTACAGAATCAATCATTGCAATCATTCTTTTCCATATACCCCCATAGCTCCCTCTCACTCTGTAGAATCTCTGGGTCAAGTCATAATTGTGGTTAAGTCCAGTCTCCATCAAGTCCACACTTATAGCCACACTTACATACCTATGTAGCCGAATATGGCTGGAGAAATCATAAAATTATGCTGACTGCTTTCATGTTAAATTCGTGATCACAAACTTCGAATGGGCCTTTTACACTGCTGGCAATCATAATGTATTTCCCTAGTAAATTCATTGTCCCACTCTCCTAGAGGGCTACTTCATATGTTCTCTTCTCAAACTTCCAACACATCCATCCCCATTGTCACTCTCATTTGTCCCCATATTGCACAACTTGAGGGGGAATTATTTACAGAGATAACAGTATATGTAATGCACCTGGAGATTTTTAAAAAATAAGGTGTGTCCTAAAGGGATAGTTTCTATTTGCTCCTTAATATCTTTTCTCCATCCTTGATCTATGTCCTGGAAGGCTAACAACAAAAGGGCTCCATGCCCTCTGGCTTTCAATTGGTACAGCCTTTGGAAAGCCCTGACAGGAAATAGGAAGAATAGGAAAGAATTGAGTTCCAACTATTTATTTCACTGGTTCCATTCCTGCAAGTTCCCCAGGAGCTGTCTATATCCCTCAGCTGAAATCAGATCACTGATTTGCTGTATCGGACTCACTCTACTTCTGAACTTTGGAAACCTCATCTCCCACTCAGGCTTCCTGTCTAGTGATGTTAGGACCTCCACCACTAGTACATCTGGGTTCTTGCATTATCCCTGTAGTTCAGCCCCACTCATAACTTTTGTTTTACATTTATTATTAAAGTATAACCATCACAGTGAAATGCACATGAGCCAATGAGCGTGACAAATGTGTACACCTGGAAATCCCACATTCTAATCAAGATATAGAGCATTTCCAACACCCCCAGAAGGTTGTCTCATACCCCTTTCCAGTCAATACACGCTCCCTAAGGCAAACACTGTTCTAATTTCTATCACCATAGGTTACTTTTTCTTGTTTCAAACTTCTATAAATTGAATTATATAGCTTTTATTCTTTTGTGTCTTGCTTTTTGCTCTCAAAGTCATGTCTGTGGGATTCATGATACTGTTGCATTAGTAATTTCTTTAATGTAATACCACAGTTTATCTGTTTTCCGATTGACAGACATTTGGGTGGTTTCTAGTTATTGGCTTTTATACATAAAGTTGTTACAAGCATTCTTGTATGTTCCTTTTGTGGGCATACATTTTCATTTTTTATGTATAAATAATTAGAAGTGGAACTGATGGGTCATAGGGAAAAGGTATGTTTATCTTTGTTAGAAACTGCAAGTTTTTTCAAAGCGGTTGAACAATTTTATACCCCATAAGCAATGCATGATAGTTTCAATTGCTCCACATTTTGCCAACAGATGGACTTCTTATATTCTGCTTCTAATTTTAGCCATTTTATTGTGTGTGTGTAGTATTTCATTGTACTTTTATCTTGAATTTCTCTGATGACTAATAATATTGAATACTTTTTCATGTATTTATTGACCATGTGTCAATTCTCTTTTTTTGTGGTGTCCAAGTCGGCTCAGTAGCACCTAACAACAACAACATGGCACGGTAGTCAATAAATTGTAGGTCCCCCACCTCCACCCCGTCCATCCTTTGGGGAAGATGAGAGGTAGAAAAAAAAATTGTCACAATTTTAAAATGAAATTCATTCCTGTTTTACTGCCAACCTTGTTCCCTCCACAGGCAAAAAATTCATGTCTTTTAGTTCTTGTGGGGGTAGAGTGTTTTCCAAAGGGGGTGCAGAAAGGTTACAAAGTAACTTTCAGGAATATTTTTTGCTTATTGTGGGAGGAGAGAGAGAGTAGGCAAAGAACTCTGGGAACAAAGTTTTCTCTCCCACTAATTCCATCAATTAGAGATTCAAAGTAGTTAATGAGCTGTCCTCCTAGAGTGCAAAGATCTCACAGGGTCAAGCTTCATTCGCATCTGGACATCATTAAGCAAATAACCAGTTTTAGCGAAAATTCAAGGCAGGAAAATTTGTGATAGGGGAAGGAGAAGTGAGGAGTCTTTTGGGGGAGTAGAGGGTACAGTAGACTCCTGACAGCCAGAGGCCCAGAGGGCAGAGAGTGTCTGAAGCTAGGGGAAGATACGGCAGGTAACACTAGTAATTCAAAAGTGAGAGAGGTAATGGCCAAGTTTAGAGCTGAAATTTTTCTTCCAGAGGTCAGAGAGCAATGGATGTGTGTCGTTCTCACATTCCAGAAGGGCTTTCAAACAACGAAATTAAGATATTTCAAACCAAAACCAAGCCCATAGCTGTTGAGTAGATTCTGACTCATAGAGATCCTGTAAGACAGAGTAGAGCTGCTCCATAAGGGTTTCCAAGGAGCAGCTGGTGGATTCGAACTGCCGACCTTCTGGTTAGCAGCCGAGCTTTTAACCACTACACTACCATCAATAATAATAGTTTCCCCTATTTCTATAGAAAAATTACAATCTTTACAACAGTTTTGAAAGGTAGATAATATATCCTCATTTCCCAGTTGAGCAAACTTGTACACAAAAAAAATTATATAGCTTGCTTGAGGCCATACCAAGGCTTGTAAATATAAGGGCAGAATTTGACCATAAATTTTTTGTCTGCAAAACTTGTGTCTCATTTGCAAGGAAAGCAAACAATTGGCAGGCTACATTTGGCAGACTACTATCCCGTCTTTCTTCTACTGGGCTCCACCTTGTCAGGCTAGAACATAATGAACTTTCTAGTTCAATTCAATGGCTCTCTGGCTGATCTATGCCCTATTACAGGAGTGAATCAAAGAGTAGAAAGAGCTCAGACTTTGGATTCAGACCTACCTGGGTTCACAGCTCAGCTCTGCCACTTGTTATTCGTCCATCAGCATATTTCCTCATGCGTAAAATAGTTGATCACATCGTAGTCTTAGAAGGTATTCAGGTTATCTATGAGTCGGAATCAACATGACCGCAATGGATTGCTGCATAACAAAATATCACATAACTTAGTGGCTTAAAAAAAGCTAATACTTGTTTTGCTCATGAATCTGCAGTCTGATCAGGCTCTAGTAGGGATAGCTCATCTCTGCTCCACTCATTGTCAGCTGGGGCAGCTCACAGGATGAGGGCCGGAATTATTGTCACTCACAAGTCTGAAAATTGAGTCTGGCTGTTGACTGAGACCTTAGCTGGTGTTTACAGCCAGAACAACTACACATGGCTTCTCCCTGTAGCTTGAGGTTTCTCACAACATGGTGCCTGGGTTCCAAAGACAAGTATTGCAAGAGAAAGAGTGGTTGGGGGAAGCTCTATTTGTGAACTAGCCTCAAAGGTCACACGGCATCACTTTTGCAGCATTCTATTCTTTGAGGCAATCGCAAAGACCTAGCCAGGTTCTAGGGGATGGGACACATATTCCATTGGTAAGGGAGTGGCAAGGTCCTGGGAGAGCTTTTAGGACCAATCGTAAGCAGCCGTTACTGGAAACTAAAATCTTCCACAATCTGCTTTTAGGTCACAGCGATTCACGTCTCTTCTACACGCAAAATACACTCACCTCCCTTCTCCAAAACGCCTTTGCCTAGCTCATTGGGCTCAGGCCTGAAGTCCAGGATCTTGTTATCTAAATCGGACAATATTCTTGGATTTAGCACCCAAGTACCATTTATTTGATCTGAAGATCTCTGATTCACCTATTGTAGATTCATCTACTCCACATACTCCTGACATACAATGATGCAATGGTTGGAGGAAAACCATTAAATGTACTCACATTTCAAAAAGGCAAAACGGAAGGCACACAGCAGTTACTGATCCATAAAAAGTACAGCTAGGCACATGTTACCACTTCCCTAATTAGAGCTCAGTCATACTGCTTAGAAATTCTCCATAACTCTTTGCTCACCTTTTAGGCTCTTTCAGCCCATTAATTTATCTTTCCTTTTCCATAAAGTATGGGTCATCTTTGCAGCTGAGTAGTTTTCTTAGTCTGCTTTCTTTCTACCCATAGAAATTTAGGGGTCCAAATTCCTCTGTTCATTTTGTACTGCTTCTATCTTTTTAGTACAAGGTAATAAAATTCCTTTAAACACTTTGTGGGTTTCCTATGAATCAATTTATAACCCACCCCAGTAGACAAAAGCCACATGCCCAAATATCACTGCAGTAAGCCTTTATTTAACTTGGACTTTCTTTAAGGACATCTCCATTGAGGTTCTTAGATATCTACTGTTTTATGGAAAAATAATCTGCAATGCACCTGTTGACATCCTTAGAGGGCCTTTCGTCTGTTTAAAAATGGTCCATAAGGTGCTATCTCAAAATTTTCTGAGGCCTCAACAAAAGATTTTATCTTTAGGCCATGTTTTCCTAACAGCGCCCTGGATTTGATCTCTATTCAGAAGCCACATCTTAATTTTAGCATCATTTGCCATCTGGAGAGGCTGGGAATGAGAAACAGTTTTATTTTCCAAACCAGCAAGTCCTGGAGACTTTATATATAACAGTTCTTTCTTTAGCTCTTCTCTCTTTTTTGCATTTTACTACAGACAGCTAGAATTAGACAGGAGGCAAGGCATTTTCAACCTTCTTTCTGTAAATCTCCTTAGCTAGAAAAGAGGTATATTTTCTGTTTTCCACCTCACTGCAGGAGATATTGTTGCTAAACTTTCTACAACTACATTACAAGAGTCCCCTTTCCTCTGGTTCCAATAGCATTTTCCTCTCTTGGCTGTAAGTCCTCACCAACAGGCTTTCTCAAGGGCCATCATGCTTTCTCTAATAGTCTCCTTGAACCCTTTAGGTTTCCAGTAATATTCTTCTAAAGATGCTTCCTACTTCCACCTGCCTCTTGGCCCTAAAGCTACTGTCACACATATTAGATGCTGTTCTGATTGCACTTTACTTCCTGGAATGAAAATATGCTCCATCTATCTACTGCTGCCTATAAAACCACCCTAAAACTTAATGGCTTAAAAGAATGACATTTATTTTGCTCAGAAATTTGCAATTTGAGCAAGCTCCTTGGGGATTATTTATTTCTGCTTGACTCAGTTTTAGCAGGGGCAGCTCAAAGGCTAGGTGCCGAAATCACATTTTGTCCCTGTTCTACGGTGGTTGGGACCTCAGCTGGTAGATTTGAAACGTACAAATGACTTGTAGGCTAAGAGCTGGAATTAAGAAGACCTGTTCACTCACATTTTTGATGGTTCATACCAGCTATTGCCAGGCATCTTTACTGGGGTTTTAGCTTCCAAGAGGGAACATTCTGAGAGAAATAGAAAGCCCAGAAGAAGTTGTATTGCCTTTTATGACTTAGCCTCGGAAGTCATATGTGTCACTTTTACTGCATTTTATTCATTGAGACAGTCATACAGGCCCCATAAGTTCAAAGGAAGATGAAATGGATTGCAGTGGTTGGGCAGTAGCAAGGTTCTGGAAGAGCATGTAAAGTTGTTGAAGCCATTATTGGAAAATACAATCTTGATCAGAAAGGTTAAATGAAATAACTTACATATCAACCAGTAGATGCTCAACGCATGTCAGTTCCTCAACTCAACCAAAACGTCTTCATCCAAAATATTCCCTCAATATAAGGTACATGGATGATGTTTAGAGATACTTTAGATTGAATGTAAAATTTTGTGAGTCTATATGTGTGAATAACTTTTTTTTAATGTGGAGAAGAGCCATGGCTGTCATCAGATTCTTAAAATATCAGTTACCAGGAAAAAATGATTCAGAACTATTGCTATGGTTTGTATCATTGAGTTCAATGTTTCTACAGTATACTTTTGGGAAAGGAACCTTTTTCCTGTAATGCTGAAGATCTATTTTGTAGATGTTTCCTTTAGAGAAATTAGCAGAAGGAAAAAGGAGCATCAATACAAAGAAGTTAAATTTCATATCCTTTTTATAATTCGATAGAAATGCATCTTGTACAGTGTTGACATCTAGTGGGGTTGTTAACCATTGTCATAGGGCAATATATGTACTAATTGTCTAATGAGAAACTATTTTGTTCTGTAAACCTTCATCTAAAGTGAGAATAGCAGCACAACTGGAAGAACGTAATCGATGTCACTGAATTGTACATGTAGAAATTTTTGAAATGGTGTATCTTTAGCTATGTATATTTTCACCAAAAAAAAAGGTCCTCCAGGGTCGAGAAGGGAGAGTATTGACATGTCGTGGGGTTGTTAACCAATGCCATATAACAATATGTGTACCGACTGTTTAATGAGAAATTATTTGTTCTGTACACCTTCACCTAAAGTACAATGAAAAATTAAATAAATAAATAACAAAAAAAAGAAACGCATCGTGTATTTGTAAGTAAACACATACCATCTCTTTGCTCTATCCTGCCCTTAGATAAGCTCTCTCAACCGAAACCAAAATCAATTTTCAATAATTGAGCATTCCCATTTCATTACAGTGGGCATCAAAGAAGGTACACTGAAAGTCAGTGGGGACTGTGTCAACATGTCGCTAGAGTTGTTCTTTCTCTCAAATTTCAGAAATAAAGCTCTGATTTTAGAAAACTAAGCTCAAAAGACTTTAAGCTGGATTTTTGCAGGTTAGGATTCAGAGGTGACCAAGCCACGTGAAGGCAGAAGCAATGAAACAAAATTCTTCCCCTTCTAAACCAATCCTCACCATTATAAACCACATTACTTACTACTTATTGAACAATAAATAGTGGGAAGTGGAAGAATACCCAAAATCAGAAAAGAAAAGAAGAAAAAAGGGAGCATAAGTGTCAAATTAGGGGGCATATTGAGTATCTCCTGCTCCAACCCCCAAAATTCCAGAGAGGAAAGAAAATGTAACCATGAGAAATATGATAGAATTATACATAATTACTTACATTCATATAATAATAATCATGGTTCTGTTCTAGAGTTCTGCAAAAATCACAGCTTTCATAGAGAACTAACAATAAAGATCTAAGTAATATGGGCACCATATAAAATATTATATTCAAGCTATGACTGCAATGAGGTTGAACATTGCAGGGATGACTTTGGAAATCTTTGCACTGTTTACAAATAGTCTGTCTTTCCAAACTTATTATCAACCACCACCTCCCACCATCTGCCAGTTCCAACCCCTCAATATGAACAAATTATTGTGTACCTCTTGTGCTCTCTCGCTCTCTCTCTTTATCTGTATCTCTGTCTCTTTCTTTGCTCTCACTCTCACTTCTGCTCTCTCTCTGCTAGAAACACATTTTAATGAATTAGACATGTCCAAAATTTTATTTCAGATATTTAACATTCTGCTGCACTTCACTTGATTCATTCTTATAAGAACTGATCCATAGAATAGACAAGCTTTTTGATAAATAATTGGAAAAACAAATACAGTGCTTTTTAAAAACTTTAAAAATAAAAACATGGACTTCTGCTTTCAGCCACAACAGACCATTTGGTACTATAATTTTCCTCTTACCATAAACAGCTAAAAATATGTGTGTGTGTGTGTGTAAAATGTCCAGTGAAAAATCCTTCAAAATGAATTTCCAGATTAACAAAAGCTGAGAGAATCCAGAGGTCTATGGGAAATATGAAAGATATATGAGATATATATATATTTTACATTCATATATATATGAATGAACAATCACACAACAGTTTCAAACATTCAAAAGTGGACTATAATCGCTAAAAGAAGGGAAACACATGAAATAAGTCCCACCACTACCCAGGCTTGCTTTCTGGAGGCACTTTCTAGATTCTGAGGACAGAGGAAGAATCAAGCTAAGCACAACAATCTCGCTTAGCTGAGTAGACAGTAGACAGATATGGACATTTGAGAAAGCTAAAACAACTGGTATTTGCAGCACAGGAGGGAGTTAAACCGAGAAAAGGCTTCAAAGTCTAAATAGAGGTCCCGTTGAGTCATTGAGCACATACTTTGGGTAAATTTTCATGAGACCAGGCAAAGAACTGAGAAGTTGTAAACGGAACAATTAATTCCCCAAGCTCACACAGGGCTGGGGGATGTTTGAGCACTGATCAGGCAGAGTATAGAGATCTTATTGAAACCTGAGGCATTCCAGTGAAATCTCAGGAGAGTCACACTTTGGTACTAGGATTAAACTAGCGCTAGAGTTAAGCTTACTTAACTCATACATTGAGAGTATAACTGTAAAATGGTACGATGACGTTAGAAAATAATTTCCACTTACCATTTGACCCAGCAATTGCACTCCTAGGTATTTACCCAAGAGAAATGAAAACATATCCACAAAAAGACTTACACATGAATGTTCATAGCAGATTCATCCATAATAGCCAAAAACTGGAAACAATCCAAATGTCCATCAACAGGTAGCTAAATAAACAAATCATGGTATGTTAATACAATAGAATAGTACTGAGCAGTATAAAAGAGCAAGCTACTGATACACCTAATAACACAGACGAACCTCAAAAAACATTATGCTAAGCAAAAAAAGTCAGACACAAAAGAATTCATTTTGACATTCGAGTATGAAGTAACGGACATATCCAAGTGAATATATCAGGAAGCTGCAGGAGGTTAGGATCTGGATCTTAGAAGAGAAGTCTGAACAAATATATACGTTTGGGAGTCACCAGCCTAGTTAAAGACAAAGGAGCAGATGATATATCACCAAGGAGGAGTGTTTAGGGTAAAGAAAGTCAAAGGCAGAATCCTGGGTAAATATTAACAGTTTAGGGATATAGGAGAAGGGAATATGTGAAGAAAACTGAGAAAAAGAAGAGGCATGAAGAGGAGAACCAGAAGAAAGTAGTAATGTAGAAGCAAAGAAAACAATTCTGGGGGAGGATATTCTGTATCAAAGGTCATAGAGGGATCAAGCAAGAAAAAGGTTAATGTTCTTTGGACTGTGCTACTATAAAGTCATTACTGATCATATAGAAGGCAGTTTTAGAGGAGCAATGAAGGCAAAAAGTCTATTGTGATGGGTCAAAAAGCGAATAGATAGAGAGGAAATGGAGACAGAGAATGTACACTGCACCTACAAAAGTTTGCTTTGGAAAGGAAAGAAGAAATAATGAGATGGAAAAATCTATATATTTCTGAATGTCGTCTTCCTACCTGATTGCATATTTTTGGTATTTAATCAATACTTCACAGCCAGTGAATTCTCAGTAGGATGTTCATAAACAGGAAGTTCATGATATCACCCCTGTATTTCTAGTAAAGAAAAAGCTGACAGAGAGAAAAGTGAATTTTGTAAACTAGTTCATGTATTATATAAAAGCAAATATCCAGATTGCGGTATAGAATTAAAATGTGTTTTTGCAAAGTCTTGCTTTTGCTCTGTGCAGAAAACTTAAGCTCTATTTCTCCCAGTTCCGGTTCACTTACATCTTCTGCGACTGTGTCACCTTGTGTTTCTCCATTCAAAAATAAAAGGCAAACTCAGCAGTTCCTTTTTGTTAAACTGCTTCAGTAACCAGCAGTTGCTACATTAAAAGCTTTACCTAGAAGGCTATAAAAATAGTATTATGCTCCCTAGCAGGTGACTACCTTTGAAACAATTGTTCTTTCAGGGATGCAGTCAGGTAAAACCAAATGGACAGGGAAGGACAGGCTATGAGAAAAAGGGGAAAGTCGGTTGACATTCAAAGGGCAAAAGTGCATTCTGTTTGGAATGTTTTGTATAAATTTTAAACAGTGCCCACATTTAACCACCTGCTTCTTGTTTAGAAGAGTTCAAATGAACAATTTCAAGCACAATTGAGTAACACTAAAAAGAAAATCAATGAGGGTTATTTACTAACTAGATAGTAGATAAGAATTATCTTAGGTGAAGGGAAAGACAGCACACACTACTGGGGAAGTCAGCGCAACTGGACTAAACCAAAGCTAAGAAGTTTCCTGAATACAATCAAACACTTTGAGGGACAGAGTAGCAGGGGTAGGGGTCTGGGGACCATGCTTTCAGGGGACATGAAGGTCAATTGGCATAACAAAGCTTATTAAGAAAATGTTCTGCATCCTACTTTGGTGAGTGACCTCTGTGGTCTTAAAAGCTTTCAAGCGGCCATCTAAGATGCATCAATTGGTCCCAACCACCGGGAGTAAAGGAGAATGAAGAACACCAAAGACACAAGGAAAATATTAGCCCAAGAGACAGAATGGGCCACATAAACCAGAGACTTCATCAGCCTGAGACCAGAAGAACTAGATGGTGCTTGGCTACCACCATGACTGCGCCGACAGGGAACACAACAGAGTCCCTGATGGAGCAGGAGAAAGGTGGGGTACAGAACTCAAATTCTAGAAAAAAGACCAGACTTAATGGTCTGACTGAAACTAGAGGAACCCTGGAAAGCATGGACCCTGGATTCTCTATCAGCCCAGAACGAAAACAATTCCCGAGGCCAACTCTTCAGACAGGGATTGGACTGGACTGTGGGACATAAAGTGATACTCGTGAGGGATGTGCCTCTTAGCTCAAGTAGATACAAGAGACTAAATGGACAGCTTCTGTCCAGAGGTGAGATGGGAAGGCAGAGAGGGTTAGGAGCTGGTTGAATGGACATGGGGAATCAGGGGTGGAAAGGAGGAGTGTGCTGTCACAGGATGGGGAGAGCAATTAGGGTCACATAACAATGTATGTATAAATTTTTGTATGGGAGACTAACTTGAAATGTAAACTTAATTTAAACTACAACAATTAAAAAAAAAAGAAAATCAAGAGTAATTTCCTGAGTTGCTGAAGCAAGTGTTCTATGAAATCGCCGTTAGTGTTTCTAAACTCAGTTTGATTATGTTTGAAATTTACTGCACACAGTTCAGTGGCATCTGGAAATTTCTTCATGCAGAGATGGAATTACGAGGTAAACTTTTTGAAATGATTGTTTCTGTGTGTGTGTTAAATTCCCTGGGTCATATTTACGACACAAACGTATTGAAGACAAAATCCTTCATTTCTTTTTTATCTTCCGTGTAACTTTTGCTTTGTTTTTAAGACACATTTGGATAGGAAAAAAGAAAACACCACAAAACCACATAGACACCTACATTACATCAATGGTATAACTCTTCTTGAAATTCCTCAGCTATCCACAATCTCATTCACCAATGGGGAGGGATGGTAATAGTGGAATATTTAGGTTACTTTCATAGATCCCCTAAGAAAGTAGCTCTTTCACTGCCTTTACTAAATACCAACTTCACTTTATTCAAAACCAAAAAAACCAAACCCATTGCTGTTAATTCAGACTCACAGCAACCGTATAGGACAGAGTAGAACTGCTTCCATACGGTTTCCAAGGAGCAGCTGGTGGATTTGAACTGCTGATCTTTTGGTTAGCAGCCAAGCTCTTTAACTACTGCACCACCAGGTCTCCACTTTATCAGTGGTGCTCAAAAGCCTTTTTTAAAAAATCCAAACCTGTTGCCATCGAGTCAATTCTGACTCATAATAACTCTATAGGACAAAGTAGAACTGCTCCATAGGGTTTCCAAGGAGTGGTTGGTGGATTTGAACTGCTGACCTTTTTTATAATCAAAGAGTCATGATCTTAACCACGACACCACCAGGGCTCCCAAAAACCTTTAGTCTCCTTTTAAAGCAGGATCAAGTTTCAACATTGTAATCTGATCCTCACACAAACTGTCCATTCTAGTCCTATAGGTTACTCACTGCCATCAGCACACCTGCCTTTGTTTAGGACTTTGTTTAGGGACTTCTTTCGGGTCTATTCTACGTATACAAATTTTTCCCATTCTACAGGACTCAACTAGTCAATTTTCTTGACTCTTCCAATTTAACTCATATCTCATCGCTACGTCTTTATCGTTTAATATTTGTACCCACATTGGCCTTAATAATTTTCTACCTTATGACATCCCTTGTATTACTGTCTTCTAAGGTTAGATAGCTTTTTGTGTGTAAGCCTTGTTTTTCTAAATAGATTATCTTCTTGAGTGCAGCTTATTATGTCTTTGTATCACCTGCAATGACTGTTAGGAAGCTATGTACTTAGCAGCAGCGCTTGATAAACATTCGTTGACTAGTGTTTGTAGGGAATAGAATATTATTCTATTTTAATTATAGAAATGGTTCTAATTACAGTTTTGTTAGATTTAGCATTAGCATAATAACCCTCTCTATAAGCAAATGTTTCTAATTAAATAGATTTTAAAGAAACTATTTAAATCAAAGATTTAATAACTCTCCTTAACTATAACAGACGCAAATTTCCTCTGTAAGTCATGGAGCATTTCTTGAAAATCTCAGTTCCAGAACATCCCATAAAACACTCAGAACTTAGTGATGATCCAATCTCTAGGAATTTACCTTAAACACTGAAAATTGTTTGCCCTTTTTCTGGTCACTTACAGAGCTTAGTTTTCCTTTTTCATTTCACTATTCTCAAAATGAGTGTCTTTCTCAAATATAAGATATCAAATCTGAAGATAAAGCTATTTTTAAGAGAAACAATAAATTGTGGCATTGAGATATTACATGCATCAATATGTATCAACCTCTCCTCCATCAAAAAAGTTTTGCCACTATATAGACTTAATTCTCATATTAATAACTCAGTATTGAACAGTAACATATCTGAAAAATGACTATGCTCAAAGTCTTGCCAGCTTTAATCCATACGTGACAGAGAAGAGAACCAAAAGAGTTAGAGCTTATCTGTCTGATACAGTAAGAGTATTTCCGATGAGCAGTTGGATGTCTTCCTCGCCTGCACCTATACAGCATTGTGGCTTCCATTTTTCTTTTCCCAACCCCACAACGTAACAAGCTTATGTTGACATTTGATCATTTCTCCTCCAAAGTCTCTATGATCTATGACTATAGAAAAAAAAAATCTAAAATCTCCTAAACTGAGTCTAAATGACTCCAGATTTTTTCTGTCAACCAAACACACCCATTTGTATCAGATTATTCCTCAAGAATCATCTCAAGAGTTCCGGCAAAATGGCGCTCCAGGCAGAAGCACCACGCCGTCCCTCCACAGCAAAGATCTGAAAAACTAAGCCGAACAGAGAATACAACAATCCCGAAACCCTAAAACATCAAATGAAGAGATAAAGAACTCAGCCAAGCACCAAATGGAGTAAGAAAACTGATAGAGAACAGAGAGAGAGGAGAGATTCATGCAGAGGTCCCCTACCAGCTAACGCAGCACAGATCCG
>NW_004443972.1:12848634-12850148 GCF_000243295.1 Trichechus manatus latirostris
GCTCCGTGCGCCATCTTTGCTTCTTCCTGAGGGGCTGCAGAGCTCCGGTAATTTGTGATATACACTTTCCCACTCTGTACCCTTCTTCACCCACACTCGGCCCCCTCTGCTTCCCACGGACACAATATCTTCTCCAGAAACACCAGCCCGCACTAGCTGGCTCTCTGAGTGCCATTTGTTGGCTGCGGGTGTTGCTTTTTTGTTTTTGGCTGCTTCTTTTGATTTCTTACTTGCCTCTCGCCACCTCCTCCTCCCTTCACTCAAGTACCTGGCTCCGAGCGCCATCTTTACTTCTTCCTGAGGGGCTGCGGAGCTCTGTTCGAGTGTGGAGCTGCTTCCCAGTTTGGGCTGCTGCGCTGGTGGGATCCCGGGGCTTTTGTTCTTTTGTTTGTTTTCAATTGTTTGTTTGTTTTCTTTTCCTTTTCTTGAGTTAGGAGCCCTTTCTGGCCAGGCTGAGCTGCGTGGCAGGGAGACTCCCCTTCAGCTTCCACAGACGTGCAGAGGGATCCCTGAGGGCATTTCTTTTTACGTTTTTTTTTTTTTCTTTTTTTCTGTTTCTTTGGGGGCCTTTCTTGTTTTTTGTTTTTTTTTTTAATTTGTTTTGTTTTCTTTTTCCCCTTTTCCCCTTTTTGTCTTTCTTCATTGCTCAGTTTCTCTATATCTTCCTTCTCTTTCTGTTCCCTGAATACCTGGTGTTGTATACCTCTACACCTTCTAGCCAGGCTGTACTGCAACACCTGACAGTGACTTCCCCAGACCTCATAGCTGCACCAGTGGGATCCCTGGGAACTTTGCAGTTCTTTAACCTTTTTGATTCTTATTTATGCATTCTTTTCTTTTCTTCCTCCTCCCCTTTCTATTTTTCTCCATTTCATAGTCTCTCATCTCTCCAATCCAATGGCAAGCTCCCCTAGCATTCTTTTTTGTTCATTTGTATGTTTTTGGCTCCTGTTCCTCTCTCCTCTCTCCCATATCCATCTTAGCTCCACACATAACAATCTCCCCGCTGCATCCTGCCTACCTGCACGGTGTGCTTGATATCACACCACTAAGCAGCACAAGCACAGCCTACTGGTACCTGCCCTGCACTGCACTGACTACCAACCCACTCTGGTGGCTGTAGTAAGTGCCACAAACAACCCGTCCCAGTAACTCCTCTTCAGCTAGACCTGCCCTGCCGTACCATATCTGAGTGAATGACCCTGCCAGTTGAAGGAGGTGAAAAGTATTGTGCCCACAGATGAGCAAACAACAAAGAACACACAGTCTGCCTGCTCAGACATAGTCAAATTTTTTTTAAAAAAGGGACGAAACAAACAAATCTACAATCAATAAATGAGAAAAATAACTACGAACGCCCCAAAGACAGCAGACAATAACAAAACATTTACAAAAACAGGACAGGATGGTTCCAGTAGGCATCCAAAATAAACCACCAGATGACTCTCCTCTGGAAGAAAATGCACTAGAACTACCTGATAGGGAATTCAAATCTCTAATACTCAGAATTCTCC
>NW_004443972.1:12851143-12861876 GCF_000243295.1 Trichechus manatus latirostris
AAAAAAAAAAAAAAAATCATCTCAAGCCACAACTCCTTCAGGAAAACTTCACATCCCTAGAAAAAATATAATTTGTCTTTTCCTCATGACTACACAAATGTGTTGTTCCTCTAGAGGGGGACAAAACACAGCTACTTGGATTAAGGCGTGTTTATGATTATGATTCTCTCCCCCAATAGACTACGAGCTCTCAAAGGAAGGGATGGTGTGTATGACCTTTTGTATCCCTTTCATATTTGGTGCTTTCATCCATTCATTCAACACATATTTATTGAACACTATGCATGTGACCACAGAGAATATAACAGTGAACAGAGAAAAGTCCCTTACCTCATGGAGCCTACATTTTAGTGGTGATGACAGACAAGAAACAAACACGTATGTAATATTTAAACTATACTATAAGATACGTGGTATGATATAATATCAGTTAATGCTAACAGATATAAATAAAAATAAAGTTGGCTAATTGCACACCTCAACATAAAGAAAACAAAAATCCTCACAACTAGACCAATAAGCAACATCATGATGAATGGAGAAAAGATTGAAGTTGTCAAGGACTTCATTTTACTTGGATCCACAATCAACATTCATGGAAGCAGCAGTCAAGAAATCAAATGTCGCATTGCAGTGGGCAAATCTACTGTTAAAGACCTCTTTTAAGTGTTGAAAAGCAAAAATGTCACTTTAAGGACTAAGGTGCACCTGAGCCAAGC
The DNA here is from genome assembly GCF_000243295.1 of Trichechus manatus latirostris. Lineage (NCBI taxonomy): Eukaryota > Metazoa > Chordata > Mammalia > Sirenia > Trichechidae > Trichechus > Trichechus manatus. Next base: position 12,851,863 of record NW_004443972.1, read on the forward strand.
CATGGTGTTTTCAGTCGCCTCATATGAGAAAGATGGACAGTGAATAAGGAAGACCAAAGAAGAATTGAAGGCTTTGAATTATGGTATTGGCAAAGAATATTGAATATACCACGTACTGCCAGAAGAACAAACAAATCTAGCTTGAAAGAAGTACAGCCAGAATGTTCCTTAGAAGCAAGAATGGTGAGACTTCATCTCACATACTTTAGACATGTTATCAGGAGGGATCAGTCCTTGGAGAAGGACATCATGCTTGGTAGAGGCTCAGTGAAAAAGAGGAAGACCCTCAACAGGATGGATTGACCCAGTGGCTGCAACAATGGGCTTAGGCATAACAATTGTGAGGTTAGCACAGGACCGGGCAGTGTTTCGTTCTGTTGTACATAGGGTTGCTATGAGTCAGAACCAACTTCACGGCACCTAACAACATTTGGATAGTGAATGACAAAGGGTGTTACTCTAGGTCGTGTGACTGGGAAGGGTCATTTGGTTCAATGTCATTTTAACAGAGATTCATTATACATATATCTAGAGGAAGGACATTCCAGGCAGAGAGAACAGTCATACCAGGTCCGTAGGATGTGCTTGGCATGCTCAAGGAACAGCAAGAAGTCAGTATGGAGAACAGTTGAGGATGGAGATGGGGAATATGGGAAAAGAAGGCAGAAAGAATGTCAGATTCCATATCCTGGAATGTGTTGTACAGCAAGAGGTCTTCCTTGTTCATCGTTCAGCGTTCACATGCAAGAATAAAGTCCAAATATTTTTAACTTTATTCTAAGTATAATGGAAGCTATTCGAGGCTTGAGAGCAGGCCAAAAGAGTAGTCTGTCAATAAATGCTGATGTGCAAAAAATGGTTATGCGACGGGCAAACTAAAACAGAGACTCTTGTCCTAGTGTCACGTAGGAAAATGGCTACTGAAGAAGCAAGTGCCTCTTCCAGCTCTGAAATTCTAGAGTTCTTTAACTCCCTAGTAGAAAGGAAGGAAGCAAAATTCCAGTGTTCACTGGATCCAGCATTTCATATCCAATACCCTCTCCATACACTGCATGCTTATAATAAATACAATTTCAACATAAGCATAGAAACCAAAATATGGCATTTTCTTTTTATTTAAAATAGAGGTCTATATGCTTCACAGAAACAAGTGCAAGGAGTGCTTAATTTATTATCTTCGTCACTTTACAAAACAATACATTTTCAGAAAATGCATACATAAAAATATAACATTTAGGCAGATAACTATTTACATCTGGGGGCAGCTGAAAGTTAAGCAATAATATTAAAAAGCTTTAAAATAAATACTTTTATGACTTGCTGTTGGTAAAGATAAACATTTTGGTATGAAGGCTATCACTGAGATCATACTAAATTCTAAAATACTATTACTTCTAAATAAAATAAGTATATCCATTACTATAAAAAACTGCAGAACAATTTCACAGACTAGAAATTAATGAAGCATCTGAATATCATTCATTTCTCTTTGGAATTTGTGTTCCTCTTCACCTTAAGCAATTAAATTGCAACTACTAAAAGTGCAATCTGCATATTTTTTGGATACAATTTATTGCCTAATTCTTATTTTAAAGCCTAATCTATTTTTTTCATATTCCTTATATACATTCATTTGAGCCTGTCTGTTGAAAGGCAGTATCTTTTTTACATAATTAAGAATATCAGCTAACTTACAAAAAATTCTTTACAACAGTGAATCTTTTCACAGTAGTTCAAGAGTTCAAGGCATGTTTTGCAATGTCAAAACGCAATAGTTTTGACTTTCGTAATATGTTCTTAGGTATAAGAAAAGTCACGCTACCAAAAGAAAAGTATAATTAGTATTAGTACTTTGAAAGTCAATCCAAAATTCCTTTTTTAAGATCTGAATCTAATTTTCTGTTTTTAGGATATTGTAAAATCTGAAACATAAATTAAGTCTGAATACTCTTCCCCAGCCTAGGATCAGAAAAGTATGAGAGTTTGACACAAGTCTTTCTAGAAGTGAACCAAAATTTAATATTTTGGCTCATATACCCTCACTTTATACAAAGAGAACTGGATTTTAAGAAATACTAAATACTAGTATTTAGCTTATTGGAGGAAATGGATAGATAGGTAAAAAATCTCAATCTATGCCTGCATTGTGTTAGACAGAAGTTAGGACACATATTTCCCTCTCTACGGGCAAAGTCAATGAAGAGGTTTGTGCATGAAATGAAAATGCAATGGAGATATCAAAATCAGGGTCCATATGCCTTGCTGCAGTTTGTGTGGGTTAAAAAAATTAGATCTCAACAGACTGAACCTGTAACCTCTCTTGCTCTCTTGTGAATGGTAAGTGAAAATCAAAAGTACTTTTTCTCTTGCGTTCTCTGTTCATTTTGCAGATGCTAAGAACCATTTTGAGTTTTTAAGTCTCATTTTCTGAAGATGTACAAGCAAGGCCATTGTCCAAAGATGTATAAGCACATAAGGTGCTTTTTTGAAAAATATGAAACTATGGCTGGGTTGGATCTCAGCCCCCATCTGCCCTTCAGCTGGGAGTATTTGTGCAGAGCGCAATCTGCCCAACTGTATTAACTGGTGACACTGGGTATAAGGCTAATTTCTTAATGCATTCAGAGTCTTAATATCCAAGTTAACACTCAGGCTCATGGAGCCCAGTGCAAATATCTTGCAATTAAAACTGTTAGATCTAGAGAGAAAAATGTCTTGTAAGATAACATATCAATGGTAACAATGATCAGAAAATATAAATCATGTCTGAAAATATTGAAATCTAGGATGAGATAGAGCTCATATTCTTTCAAATGTTGTATTATCAACAACTGACATGAAGAAGGATCTTGGCAGTTCTTAGCAGAGAGATTTAAAAACAAAATATTACTTCCTAATTTCAATATAATGTTATATTCCAAAAGCAAAACAAAGCAGTGGCATGAATCATAGCCGAAATAAATTTAGCTATCACATTATGGGACATATATTTCACATTCTCTGTTCAAGTCTGTCTCTTGAGTGGAATTTAATATTAAAGCAAAAGTAGACATTCCTTATATGTTAGCTAAAAACTAGAATGTAAGTAGACTGCCAGTCTTTTTAAAGTGTTAAAGAAAGTCATCTCTGCCATTAACAAATACCCTTTTTATACTGTCAAATGAAAAAGTATTAGAGAAACCATGAAGTTGGTATGAGAAACAAAAATCTTAAGAAGTTCAGTGAGTAGGAATCTGGACAGGGGCTAGAACCCAAATGAAAGGAGGGGGACAGAAATTATAAAGGGATTTGGGGTTGATGAAATCCTGCAACAGATAATTTATAATGCAATGAAAAATAGTGGATTCAAAGACAACCAATTAGAAACTATGAAAATAACGGGAGAGAAGTAAAATAATCTGCTCTAGGCATGGTCCCAAATTCAACTACCAAAATCATCTTGCATCTCCATGCCAATGCATACAGACAAAGAACAATAGAGAAAGGGGGATGGAAAGAAAGAATGTCAGAAAGCAAGTCTATCATTAATTGTACTAAGAAAATTCTATACTCTCACAATTCTATTCATCTACTTTATCAACATCCCAATGGCTGCCTAGCTAGCTGACAAATATGTTAAATCTCTTCCTTAGCCTATTTTAGTTTTTCTCACTGAGCCCACTATGAGTAAGAGAATTATTTCAGTAGAAATACAAAGAGGGAACTGATCATCAACACTGAAAGACACATTATGTTAATGTACATTCAAGGTAGGTTTAGATGCAAGCTAAGTGATTTTTTTAGTAAGAGTTGGGATATGGTAGGGCACTGCCATGGATGTCACCACTGGATTCCCATGTCAGTTCTGCTAATAATGTTGTTGTTGTTGGGTGCCATTGAGTCACTTTCAACTCATAGCAACCCCATGTGACAGAACAGCCCCATAGGGTTTTCTAGGCTGTAATCTTTACGGGAATAGATTGCCAGGTTTTTCTCTCTCGGAGCTGCTGACTGGATTTGAACCACCGACCTTTTGGTTTAGCAGTTGAGCGTTTATCATGGTGCCACCAGGGCCCCTTCTGCTAGTAACTAGCAGTCACTGAATCTCTCATCCTTGGTTTCTTTATCTATAAAGTATAGGGATCAAATTATAAAATCTCTTACATTCATTCCAATTCCCAAATTCTGATTTTCATTTTTGGCCATGAGACATATGAAATAACTAGGACCACTAAGGGATTCCCTTTCATGAGAAAGCTAAATACTAGAATGATGAAGTGATGATTAGTTGTTTTTTTTTTTAATTAAAGATTAAAGATAATTTTGAAAGACAGTGAAAAAATGTTTTTTAAAAAAGGAGAGAAAAATACTGAAACATAAAAGAAAAAGGGAAAGCTAGAGAAAAAGAAGTCAAATATCTGAAAATTTGCATTAAAACACTTAGAAAACTACCTATATTATAGAAATTCTGTCTATATATGAAAATTTTATATTCCAACTGACTTTTTACTTCAGAGGAAGCTCTCAGGATCAAATGGATTACCACCTTCACTAAAATAGGGAATAAAACCCCTGTAGGTATTAGCATATGGAGCTGGAACAAAGAATTGTCAAACACAAAAGTGGTATGTTTCACAAAAATATGATGCTTAGGATATCTGAGAAAATTCCATTAATGCTATTTTAAGATATTAATACCTAAACATTTCCAAGTAACTTATAATGTTATATTTGTGAATTTACTTCAAGGAATTGAAGAATCAACTACCAACTCCTATTCATTTGCTACTGTTACTTTCTTAATTTCCTAATGGGAAATAACAATTTCCATATTTAAAATAAATTTATTTGAATACAGTTAATTTCCATATTTATTTTAAATAATCAAAGACTATTCCCTGACAACCAATTTTAAGTTGTTCACTAAGATTTTCTATAATGGCTTCATCATCTGCTTTCAGATGATTTGCTAAGAAGGTTCCCCTGGTACTTTGCATAACCTCAAAAACAGTCCTGAGTTTTCTCTGCCCCAATAAGTCACATGACGGCAAAATTCCAGCATAGTAGTAGTAGTTCTGTTTTGTCCTGTTTAACAATTCTACAACAGTAGATGTATTAAAAACAATAAATTATTACAGAACTTTTAATTTAATGAACCTATTGTAGATTTTCATTTTAAATAAAAATTAAGTTTTTAACTCTTCAGACATTGCAACCAGGTTATTATTTTCATACAATCATGGAAATTTAAAATGCAAAGTTAATTGAAATTATAAAGATGAAAAGCAAGTGTTACGCCTGTAATAGTGCACGAGCTAGTCATGATTTACTTAACTTTCAAGTCAGAACACAAATTAAGAATTTTAGTGTGACGTGCCAGATATTTCAGACATAGAAAAAGCACCCAATAGAATCTGTACCAATTACAAACTTAAATACACAGCTTATAAGGCGAGAAGATCATGCTGAAATATGGACAACAAATAATGTTTCCCGTATTTTAAGAAAATGAGGCTGCATATAAATCCCATCACCATTTTATATAGTACCAAACTTCTGTAAATAACATTTTTCCAAGCTTCGTATTGTGCCCCAAACCAAAAATATCTGAAAGAAACAAAGAACACTGATACTTTGAGCCTAAGAAATTTTTTTTGCTTATAACAAAATTTAAAAGAAATAAATAGTACACAATGGGACCCTATTAAAAACAAATAATATAAAATTTAACATCATAGGTATATACAGGAAATCTGCCTTATGCTCTAAATTTTATCCTATTTTTATAAATGAGTGTTTTCTATTTACAATCATGCTGAGTTAAGGAAAAATTACAACTTTTAACTTTTTCCTTATCATTTTACTTAATCTACTTCCTTTCTTTAAAAATGTATTTTATAATTGAAATATAAGACTATGCAGTTTGGATTTATAATTAACCAATACACAAACAATACAAAAACTCCAAATGTACAAATGTACATATTGTTATAGAGTGAAAGCTGAACCAATAAAAATATGGAATTATATTTAGATACCCTCAAATAAATTATAAAACATAATGACAAGGGACAAGAAGATGTTAAAACATCCTCTCTTATTGAATTAAATAAGTATATTCAGCCAACATAAGTGAATAAAACAGGAACTATTGCTCTGGTCTATTTTGGACTAGAGTACAATCATAATAAATAAATAACTTCATTCTCATATATGCAGAAACAATCTATAAAAAATCAAGGTAACAAGGACAAGCAGGATTACCCCTTCATGTAAGCACTTTTTAAAACTGATGATATAATTTAGATTGTCTGTAATATCCAAATAAAGAGGCTTTCTAAATGTGCTGCAAACTGAAAGTGATTTTCAGACTTACTCCTGAAAACCACTGTCATGTAGAATTCAAGACATCCTACTTTGCATATCTATTTGTCAATTTACTTTCTTCTCCCATTCCACACACATTCCTATTCCTGTTCCCAAATTAGATTTTTAAATCCCTGAAGATAGGACCTAGCATCTTTTTATTTTCCTGTTGCACCCAGCATTGTGGCAAGCAAAATACGGGGTCCTCCATGCTTACTTAATGAATTGATGAATGCATGAATGGGAGTGAAAACACATGTAAACTTCATAACTGTTGGGTTTTTTGCCTTCTTTATCTCAATCCAGTTATATGAATAGGGATTCAATAATGTCAAATAAAGTATAATCTCTAAATTGCATTCTACATGAAAATACATAAGCATAGCTTTCAGAAAACCATTTCCCAAGTTGTACTTTGTAGGACATTGAACTGTGGGATAGTAAAAATTTCTTCCCTGCCCTTAAATAAAGGTTTCCATGGTCAAATAATTTGGCAAATCCAGTTAAAAATAATTCAAGTAACTTTTCTTTACCACTAGACTCCTCAAGGTATATGCTATGCTAATGTATTGCTCTCAAAGTAGCTATCAAAAACCACTTTTGGTCATTCCAGCAAAAGAATGTTCTAAGAATAGAGTTCGATAAAAAATGTTTTTGAACAATAAAAGACACCATATTAAATCTTTTCATCAAAATAGTATCATGGATTTGAAGGATATATTTACTATTCCATGTATTATTCAGAATTCTTCACTTCTATCTCCACAGGAAGTAGAATGAAGGCAAAACTATCATGAGAGTTCTTTTGCACTCCATTTTGAGAATGAAGGGGAATATCTATTTATGGCTGCTGATAACCTCTGTAGGGTTTAGTTGCTACTCTGAATTTAAGACTTGTCTTCATTTTTCTCAAAATATGTCCTAGATTCCTCTGTTGACCTTTCTTTATAAACATGTATGCACACGGACACACACACACACACACACACGTAGTAAATACACCTTCTGACAATGGGTATTTATGCTTGATTAATCTCTGGAAGTGTTCAGAGAACATTCATACTCATCTAACAAATGGGGTAACTACGATATTTCTATGAGAAAAATGTCAATAGATATTGTCCTGAGATTTTATGCAGGTCCATTGTGATTCTGCAAAATAATTCAATTGCCTTCGGAATGACTAAAGTACAAATATAAGGAAAGATGTTGTTTCTGCATAGGAGAAAAATACTACGGGAATTCAAAGGGAAGTAAGAAACTAGTTAACTCTAGACTATTGACTATCACAAGATTTCTATCTAGTACCAACCCTTCCTTCCACTGGCTGTGTGGCTTTGAGACATTTCTCAGTGTCTCAAGATGTCTCGTGTCTCATTCATAAACGAGAGAAAGTAACAAGTTTAGTGGCTTTCAAACTATTTGCCTTAGGAGCTGCTATGGTAGTGGATTGTCAAGGTAAAGAACAGGGGTAGAGTCTCAAATAAGTGGGACTCCGTCCTCAGTCACATCTTCCAACTAAGCAGCTCCACTTTCACATGTTTTATATATTAAAGTTCAGAGTAATATTTAATTTTTTAAAATATTCTTTTTAACTCATAAAATAGAAAACCAACCATAGATTTCATGATCTAAAGTTCTGTTTACATATAACATGCTCTAGTTCACATTTTAATGAATGTTTGCATCTCAAAATGTATTTTTACATATTTTTCTATTCATTCATGTGCTCTTGGTTCAAGTAAAATAAAAACCTTAACCACTCTTGTTATTTTTATGTAGCTTATTTTACCATTTTTCTAGAATCTTTCTCTCTTATAAAAGAAAAAGATGAGTTGATGTGTTGATTTTCAAAATAAAATTAAAGACAACATGGAGACTGGATGACATCAACCCATGTTTAACTTCAAAGTTATCTTTACATGCTGCCTTTTGGCACTTAAATACTATACTGCATTATCTTTGAGGTAGAACCAAAAAAAAAAAAAAAAAAAAGGCAAAACATTCACATAAAGAGGGAAAATGGGAATGAAAGCTCTGAGAGATTACTTTCTAACACTATTATTATTAGGCTTTGCAGTCTTCCTTGACACAAAGTTGAGAAATAGTCTTCTTAATACGGAGGGCAGTTAGGCGAGCTGCTCCACTGGCATACCAACATTCACGCATTATTCTGCCCATGACTCGGAGTGCCTTTAAGGGAGAGAAAAATATCAAAGATTTTAGCTACTCATACAAAACAGAATACAAATGAAGCAAAACAACAAGGCGAGGAATTAACACGAACCTTTGCTAAAGAAATAGTAAACTCAAACTAATAGCTTAGCTTAACTAGTAAAGAATGTCTGCCTTGAGTATTGTGCTCTCTCAAGATCTATCTATATGGGATCAAACTGACAACAACAACTTGAAAGATTAAATAAGACCTTAGGGGGCAATGAGTTTATGTTTACGGGAAAGGAACAACTCAGAAAATGGGGAGGTGAAAATGGTTGCACAACTCGAAGAAAGTAATCAATGTCACTGAATTACATGTAGAAACTGTTGAATTGATGTTTTACCATGTATATTCTCAACAACAACAAAGTAAATAAACTAAAATAAATGGCTATCTTTTAAAGTCTTTTAAGTGTAGAGGCAGAGCCAACATGGTGCTATAGACAGAAGCACCACGCTGTTCCTCCACAGCAAAGACCTGAAAAACTAAGTTAAACAGAGACAAATGTCAGTCTTGGAACTAGAAGCATCAAATGAAGAGATCAACAACTCAACCAAGCACTGAGTGGAATAAGAAACCGACAGAGAACAGACAGCGAGGAGAGTTACAAGCAGAGGTCCCCTATCAGCTAACGCAGCACAGATTCACCATCTTGGACTCCTGTCGCTGATTGGCAGACAGGGAGTACGGGAAAGGAGATTCATGGCACTCCTAGCAGGAGACAAAGAACCCACTAACCAGTGAGACACGCTTTCTCACCCCCCAGCCTGCCTCCCCCTACTGAACCTTCGCCACTTCCCAGAAGGCTGATTCCCAGCATGCCAATCCTTGGCTTCCCAGAGGGCTGATTCACTGCTTCTTGGCAGGCCGATTCCTGGTTTCCCAGAGGGCAAAGTTGCTGCTTCCCAGCTGGCCACGACCGCGGCATGGAAATTGCCAGTTCCATGCCATGCAGATTCGCCCTGCCCACACCAGCTGGCTTCTTCACTGCCATTTCTTTGTTGCTGTTATTGCTTTTTTTTTGGCCTCTTTCGTTTTCTTCCCTGCCTCTCACCTCCTCCCCCTCCTTTCTCTTGAACACCTGACTCCATGTGCCATCTTTGTTTCTTCTTGACAGACTGTGAAGTGCTGCTCAGCTGGGGAACTGCTTCCACGGTCCACTTCCCTGGTTCGCACAACCACGCTGGTGGGATTCCTGGGGGCTTTTTTTTTCCTTTGTTTGTTCTCTCTTTCTTTTTTCCTTTTTATTTTTCTTCATTTCTCGGCTTCTCATCTCTTTCTACTTACCTTCTTTTCCTGTCTCCTAAATACCTGGCACTGTGTATCATCTCCACCCCTTCTAGCAGGGCTGTACTGCACAGTCTGGAAGCTGCTTCCCTGGTCTGCGCAGCTGTGCCAGTGGGATCCCTGGGGACTTTTTTTAAAAAATTATTTATTTATTTATTTTTCCT
>NW_004443972.1:12862608-12901577 GCF_000243295.1 Trichechus manatus latirostris
AAAAACAACAATTAGAAATCCAAAAGATAAACAACAAGATTTCAGAAATGAACAGTGTCATAGAAGGGCTGAGGAACAGGTTTGAAACAATGGAAGACAGGATTAAGAAAATTGAAGACAAACACTTAGATACAACTTTGAGGAAAAATCAGAAAAAAAGAACAACGAAAAATGAAGAAACCCTGCGAAGTATGTGGGATACAATCAAAAGCAAAAATTTTTGAGTGATAAGAGTTTCAGAGGAGGAGGAGAAAACAGAAAACACAGAGAGGACCATTGAAGAATTGCTGACAGAAAACTTCCCTAATATCATGAAAGATGAAAAACTGACCATCCAAGAAGATCAATAAACCCCGTATAGGATAGACCCCAAAAGAAAATCACCAAGGCGTATCATAAGCACGCTTGCTAAAACCAAAGACAAAGAAAGAATCCTGAGAGCAGCTCGAGAAAAACAAAAAGTCACATACGGAAGGGAACCAATAAGACTAAGCTCTGATTACTCAGCAGAAACCATGCAGGTACGAAGGCAATGGGATGACATACGCAAAACCTTGAATGAAAAAAAATTGCCAGCCAAGAATAATATATCCTGCAAAACTCTCATTCAAATATGATGGTGAAATTAGAATATTTCCAGATAAACAGAAATTAAGGGAATACGTATAAACCAAACCAAACTTACAAGAATTATTAAAGGGAGCCCTTCAGTTTCTGAAAAAACAGCATCAGACAACAGCCTGAATCTAGGATGCAAGATTGCACCGGCCAGATATCAACCAAGGAAATGAACTCTCAAGGACTATTCATAACCAAAAGAGTTACAACAGGGAACCAGAGAGGTTAAGCTGCAAATGACAACAATGTCAGAACAATAAAATAGGGGATAAATGGTGTAGGTATGGAACTTTTTAATGGAGAGGAAGGCAAGGTGATATCAAGTAATAATAGACTGGTTCAAACTTAGGAAGATAAGGGTAAATTTCAAGGTAACCACAAAGAAAGTTAACAAACCTACTCATCAACATAAAAAAGAAAAACATAAAATCTCAGTAAAAACAAAATCTACGAAAACATAAGAAATGAAAAAAAAATCCAAAAACAAAAGGAATTCAACACAGGATAGTAAGAGGAACAAATCATCAGTACCACAAAAAAAGCAATACAAAACGACAGAAATAAACCCACACCTATCAATAATTACACTGAATGTAAGTGGCCTAAATGCAGCCATAAAGAGACAGAGAGTGACAGAATTGATTAAAAAAACAGGATCCATCAATATGCTGTCTACAAGAGACACAACTTAGAAACAAAGACATAAATCTATTAAAATCAAAGGATAGAAAAAACATATCAGGCAAACAGCCACCAAAAAAGAGCAGGAGTGGCAGTACTAATCTCAGATAAAATAGACTTTAAAACAAAATCCATCATAAAAGACAAATAATGGCACTATATCATGATTAAAGGAACAATCCATCATGAAGACATAACCATAATAAATATCTACGCACCCAATGACAGGGCTCCAAAATACATAAAACAACTTTAACAGCACTGAAAAGAGAAATGGACATATCCACTGTAATAGTAGGAGACTTCAACACACCACTGTTGGTAAAGGACAGAGCATCTAGAAAGAAATCCAACAAAGATACAGAAGATCTAAAGGCCACAATCAGCCAACTTGAACTCACAGACATACATAGAACACTCCACCCAACAGCTGCAAAGTACACATTCTTTTCCAATGCACATGTAACATTCTCCAGAATAGACCACATCTTAGGCCCAGAGCAACCCTCAACAAAATCCAAAACACTGAGATAAAACAAAGTAACTTCTCTAATCAGAACACCATCAAAGTAGAAATTAACAACAGGAAGAGCAAGGAAAAAAAATCAATTACATGGAAACTAAATAACACTCTGCTTAAAAACCACTGGGTAATAGAAAAAAATCAAAGATGGAACCAAAAAATTCCTAGAATCAAATGAGAATGAAAACACATCATACCAAAACCTTTGGGATGCAGGAAAGGCAGTGATCAGAGGACAATTTATAGCAATAGATGCACACAGCAAAAAACAAGAAAGGGACAAAATCAAAACATTAGCTAGACAACTTGGACAAATAGAGAACAGTAAAAGAAGTCTACATCCACCAGAAGAAAAGAAATAATAAAGATTAGAGCAGAAATAAATGAAATAGAGAAGAGAAAAACAATAGAAAGAATCAACAAAACCAAAAGTTGGTTCTTTGAAAAAGTCAACAAAATCAAAAACCACTAGCCAAATTGACAAAAGAAAAACAGGAGAGGGCACAAATAACCCAAATAAGAAATGAAATGGGGGACATTACAACAGATCCAACTGAAATAAAAAGGATCATAACAGAGTATTATGAAAAACTATACTCCAACAATTTGAAAATCTAGATGAAATGGACATATTTCTAGAAACACACTACCTACCCAAAGTATCACAAATTGATGTTGAATATCTGAACAGACTCATACCAAGAGAAGAGACTGAAAAGGTAATTTTAAAAAACTCCCAACAAAAAAAAGCCCTGGCCCAGATGGCTTCACTGGAGAATTATACCAAATATGTAAAGAAGAGCTTACACCAGTACTACTCAAATTATTTCAGAACATAGAAAATGAAGGGATACTTCCAAATTCATTCTATGAAGCCAGCATAACCCTGATATCAAAACCAGGCAAAGACACCACAAAAAAATAAAATTACAGACCACTATCTCTCATGAACATAGATGCAAAAATTCTCAACAAAATTCTAGCCAACAAAATTCAGCATCATATCAAAAAAAAATAATACACCACGACCAAGTAGGATTCATACTAGGTATGTAAGAATGGTTCAACATCAGAAAATCAATCAACGTAATTCACTGCATAAGTAAAAGAATCACATGATCATCTGAATTGGCATTCTACAAAGTCTAACACCCATTCCTGATAGAAACTCTCAATACAATAGGTATAGAAGAGAAATTCTTCAACATAATAAAGGACATCGATACAAAACCAACAGCCAACATCATTCTTAATGAGGAGAAGCTGAAAACGTTCCCCTTGAGAAGAGAAACAAGACAGGATGTCCTTTATTACCACTCCTATTTAACACTGTACTGGAAGTCCTAGTTAAAGCAATAAGGCAAGAAAAGAAATAAAGGGCATCCAAATTGGTAATGAAGAAGTTAAACTGTCCCTGTTTGCAGATGATATGATATTATACATAGAAAACCCTAAAGACTCCATGAGAAATCTACTGGAACTAATAGAAAGATTCAGCAGAGTACCAGGATACAAGATAAACATACAAAAATCAGTTGGATTCCTATACACCAATAAGGAGAACAATGAAAAGGAAATCAGGAAAAAAAATACCATTTATAATAGCCCCTAAAACAATAAAATACTTAGGAATAAATCTAACCAGGGATGTAAAACACCTATACAATTAAAACTACAAAACACTACTCAGGAAACCAAAAGAGATCTGCATAAATGGGAAAACATATCATGCTCATGGATAGGTAGACTCAACATTGTGAAAATGACAATTCTACCCAAAGCAATATACAAATACAATGCAATCCAATCCAAATACCAACAACATTCTTTAAAGAGATGGAAAAAACCAATCATTAACTTTCTATGGAAAGGGAAGAGGCCTCGGATAAATAAAGCATTATTGAAGAAGAATAAAATCAGAGGACTCGTTCTACCTGACCTCAGAACGTACTATACGGCTATGGCAGTCAAAACAGCCTGGTACTGGTACAAGTACAATGACAGATACATTGACCAATGGAACAGAATTGAGAATCCAGATGTAAATCCATCCACCTACGGTCACCTGATATTCAACAAAGTTCCGAAGTCCATCAAATGAGGAAAATAGTCTTTTTAACAAATGGTGCTGGCAAAAAAATGAAACAGGACCCACACCTCATACCATACACAAAAACTAATTCAAAATGGATGAAAGACCTAAATATAGTTCTGCCCAGTGGGAGAATTTACCTTTACTAGTATCCTTTAGGGAGGTCCCAGAAATGGGCTGTAGTGCTGCCGCTGTCCACTTTTGAGTGGTGCCTGCAGATTGTGCAGAACTCATCTGTAACCCAGGCAGGAGTTTTCTCTTCCTCAGTCAACTGATCATAAGGAACTCCCCATGAGGCCATAGGTGCAGAGTGAGAGAGGACAGGTAATGTGACAGGAGTGGAGACCATGGGCATTTGGATCACTTCTTCATGCAACTTGTGCCTTCAGGTCCTGCTTGGACCTGATCTCGTATATACTACTTCCATTTAATGAAGGAGTGCTGCTGTGCACATCCAACTTCATGGCTCTGTGGGTCAGACAACACCCAGTTCACGATGGGCAGTTCAGGCCATATGGTGACTTGGTGGCCCATGGTTAAGCGTTCAATCTCTACTAAGGCCCAGTAACAAGCCAAAAGCTGTTTTTCAAGAGGAGAGTAGTTATCTGCAGAGGATGGCAGGGCTTTGCTCCAAAATCCTAAACGTTTGCTCTGTGATTCACCAATATGGGCTGCCAAAGACTCCAAATAGCATCTCTATCTGCCACTGCCACTTCTAGCACCATTAGATCAGCCGGATCATATGGCCCAAGTGGCAGAGTGGTTTGCATGGCAGCCTGAACCTGTTGCAGAGTCTTTCTCATTCTGGGGCCCACTCAAAGCTAGCAGCTTTTCAAGTCACTTGATAAATAGGCTGGAGTAGCACACCCAAATGAGGGATATGTTGCCTCTAAAATCCAAAGAGGCCTACCAGGCATTAAGCCTCCTTTTTAGCTGTGGGAGGGGCCAGATGCAATAACTTATCCTTTACTTTAGAAGGAATATCACAATATGCCCCACACCACTGGACCCCTAAAAATCTCACTGACATTGAAGGTGTTTGAATTTTTATATATATACATATATATAGTACTTTAGATGAAGGTTTACAGAACAAATAGTTTCTCATTAAACAGTCAGTACACATATTGTTTTATGACTTTGGTTAAGAACCCCATGACATGTCAACACTCTCCCTTCTCAACCTTGGAGGAACTTTTTTTTTTTTTTTTTGGTGAAAATATACATAGCCAAACTTACACCATTTCAAAAGTTTCTACATGTACAATTCAGTGACATCAATTACATTCTTCTAGTTGTGCTGCTATTCTCACTATCTTTTCCAAATTATTCCATCACCATTATCTTCAACTCACTGCCCCCTAGGCTTCCCATCAAAACTTTTTAATTGCTGTTGTCAATTTGAGCTCACATAGATAACTTATTTTTTGTACCTTAAATGAAGGTTTGCAGAACAAATAGTTTCTCATTAAACAGTACACATATTGCCCTGTGACAATGGTTAATAACCCCACGACAGGTCATCACTATCCCTTCTCAACCTTGGGCTCCCTATCACCAGCTTTCTTGTCCCCTCCTGCCTACTAGTCCTTGTCCCTGGACTGCTGTGCCTCATTAGTCCCCTTTTGTTTTATGAGGCTGTCCAATCCCCAGCTGAACGCTGAACTTTGGGAGTGAATTCACCCCCGAGCTAAAAGGGTGTCCAGGGGCAATACTCTTGGGGTTTCTCCAGTCTGTCAGGCCGGTAAATATGGTATTTTTTTTGTGAGTTAGAATTTTTGTTCTACATCCTTTTCCAGCTCTATCCAGGACCCTCTGTTGTGATTCCGTTCAGAGCAGTCTGTGGTGGTAGCCAGGCACCATCTACCTGTACTGGACTCGGTCTGGTGGAGGCCGTGGTAGCTGTGGTCCATTAGTGCTTTGGATGAATCTTTTTCTTGTAATCTGTTCTCTTCATTCTCCCTTGCTCCCGAAGGGGTGAGACCAGTGGAGTATCTTAGATGGCTGCTTACAGGCTTTAAAGACCCCAGACCCTACTCACCAAGGTAGAATGTAAAACATTGTCTTTATAAACTGTGTTATGCCAGTTGAGCTAGATGTTCCCCAAGACCATGGTCCGCACAGAAGGTGCTTCTTGAATTTTTGTCAGATTATTTTCCCACCCTGTAGCACATCAATGTTTTACCAGTAAGTCCAGAGTCATTGACACCTCTTCCCTATGAGGTCCAATCAATATAATGTCATCAGTGTAATCGACCAGTGTGACATCTTATGGAAGGGAAAGGTGATCAAGGTCCCTGCAAACTAAATTATGACATAGGGCTGGAGAGTTTATATACTTTGAGGTAAGACAGTGAAGGTGTATTGCTGGCCTTCCCAGCTGAAGGCAAACTGCTTCTGGTGGTCCTTCAAAACAGGTATGGAGAAAAAGGCATTAGCCAGATCAATAGCTACATACCAGGTACCAAGATATGTATTAATTTGCTCAAGCAATAAAACCACATCTGGAACAGCAGTCACATTTGCAGTCACCACCTAGATAAATTTTTGACAATCTACTGTCATTCTCCAAGATCTGTCTGGTTTTTGCACAGGCCAAATAGGTAAGTTGAATGGGGATGTGGTGGGAACCACCTCCCCTGTATCCTTCAAGTCCTTGATGGTGGCAGTAAGCTCTGCAATCCCTCCAGGAATGCGGTATTGCTTTTGATTCACTATTTTCCTAGGTAGGAGCAGTTCAAGTGGCTTCCACTTGGCTTTTCCTATCATAATAGCCCTTACTCCACTTGTCAGAGATCCAGTGTAGGGATTCTGACAGTTGCTGACTATATCTAATCCAATTATACATTCTGGAACTGGGTAAATCACTACAAGTTGGGTTCAGGGACCCACTGGACCCACTGTGAAACAAAGCTGAGCTAAGACTCCATAAAAAACCTGACCTCCATACACCTCCACTCTGACTGGTGGGCCACAGTGACATTTTGGGTTTCCTGGAATTAGTGCCAGTTCAGAGCCAGTATCCAGTAATCCCTGAAAAGTCTGATTATTTCCTTTTCCCCAATGAACAAGTCACTCTCATAAAAGGCCATATATCCCTTTGGGGAAGGCTAGAGAAGGATTAACGGTATAAATTTTTGGCAGTGTAGTGGGGTCCTTCCTCAAGGGGACCTGGCCTCCCCTTCATTCAAGGGGTTGTGGGTCTATAAACTTGCTCAAGTCTGGGAACTGATTGAGGGGCCGGAACTCTGTATTCTGGCAATTCAAGTCAGACTGCCATTCGCTGGACCTAGAATTCTTCCACTTGTACAGATCAAGTAAATATTTAGTAGATCTCTCATCTATTTCACTCCTAGGGACACCATGACTAAATAGTTAATGCCATAAGTCCCTACAAGTCAGACTATTCTGATTACTGCTTTGACTCCACTGTCCATTCTGATAACCACTCCCACTTTGTCTTTGTTGATTGAGTGCTGCCACTTGACCCCTACCACCACAGGGTCCAATCAACCCCACTGTAGTTAGATGTCTTAATTCAGTTAGGGCAATTCCCATTGTCAAATCTGACTTACATAAAATAGCGATCACAGCAGTATTGAAGTGAAGCTTCTCACTTCACAAATTTATTCCTCACTGTTGTGGTAAAAGGTGTGCCCTCTGGGAACTCCATGTGTGGGTCTGTGGGTTTAACCTGATAAATCCACTTTAATATGCCAATTTCCCTAAGCCTATAGATACCTTCTTCAACAGTATACCAAGGCAGGTCTGGTACTTCAACTTGATTTAGTGTAGGCTACCATGTAATCCATGCTTCACTGAACCAACCAAGTAAACTATTAGATCCTTTCTTAACCTCTCAAGCTGAAACACTGAATGAAGAATCTGTGCTTAGTGCACCCATATCAATAAACTCAGACTGAGCTTTATGTTCCTTGCACCATTATCCCACACCCTTAATAGCCACTCCCACACATATTTCCCAGGTTTCTGTTTGTACATATTAGAAAAGTCAAACACTTCTTTTGGAGTGTAGTGTACCTCCTCCTGGGTCACAATTCATACTTCACCTTTTGGGGTTTGCTGGGAGTTAAAATCTAGTTATACGTCTAGAAGTAAAAATGGGTGGTGGGGATGTGTTCTGAGAACATTCAGCAATGTCTTGTAAGGCACATGGCTCAGGCAATGCCCAAGGCAATGACTCAGAGGCCTTGCCAGGTGATGACTCAGATGCTGCCCCAGATGATATCTCAGACAAAGGTTCTTCAGACACAGCTGGATTAACCTCATCAGATGGGAGCAGAGGGGCTAATGGTTTTACTGGGGAGGTTGGTTTAGCAGACAAAGATGGAATAATCTGTTCAGATGGGAGCAAGAAGGCTGGTTCTGTTGGCAGGAGTGATTCAATGGAATTTAAGGGCTCATTGACCCAGCTTTCTGATTATCTGCCCAAACGTCCCCATCCCAAGTTTCAGGATCCCACTGCTTCCCAATCAATGCCCTCACTTTAACTTCAGACACCATTCAAAATTGGGAATTCAACTGGCACTGTAATTCAGCCCCTGTAATGATAAGACTCTGGTTTTTGGCAATATCGGCTCTGTTACTACAAGAAATAAGGCTTTCTTTCAGGGCACAACTGGCAACTTTGAGGTCATTTATCTGGTACTTGAGCTGTGACTCTGATGCCCTGAGCTCATCTCTTTCTTTCGCCACTTTGTCTAGCAAAAGCAGGACCAACCAACCAGCTTTCTTATACTTTTCATTCTGGTAAAATTGTGGAAAAGTATCAAATATGTGATCACCCAGAGCCTCGCCTCTCACCAGTACTTGATCTATTGCATATTTCTATTTCTATTGCAACCTCATGCCATGGATTAGCACTGCCTTCTTTACTAGTGGAAGCAGAGTCATCAACGTCTTTAAGACTAACCAGGCTTGAGAACCAATTTAGAAAACTCATCCTTACAATTTTGTTTCTCTAGAACCACTCTCAGTACCAAATGTCTTAGGCTGGGTTCTCTAGAGAAGCAAAACCAGCAAAGCATATATATATACATACACACACACACACACACACACACACACACATATATATATAAACAGAGAGAGAGTAATTTATCTCAAGGAAATGGTTCACACAGTTGTAGAGGATGGCAAGTCCCAAGTCCATGGGTCAGGTGTCAGGCTGGAGGCTTCTTATTCATGTAGCTGCAGGGGCTGATGAACCCAAAATCGGCAGGTAAGACGGCAAGCTGCCTGTTCACAGGCTGCAGAGGTCGACAAATCCCAAGATTGGCAGGCAATACAGCAGGCTGCTGGCTCAAATCCCAAGAACCAGAAGTCAGATGATGACGAGCCAGATGCAGAATCCAGAGTGAGCAAAAGCCAGTGAGCTTTGCCAGAACGTCCATATATATTGGACGCAGGCCACACCCCCGAGAAAACGCCCCTTACAACTGATTGGCTGATCATATTAGATTACATCATGGAGGTGATTACATTATATCACAAAATGGAAGATAACAACATCATTATGCAACTGTTAAAGTATATCATTATATAACTGCAAAATCACTGAGAATCATGGCCCAGCGAAGTTGATCCACAACCTTAACCATCATAAAAACTATAGCAAATTTCATATGCAAAAGTGAAACATAAAAAGTTTTAAGGAACAAGAGAAAGATGCCAATTATCATCACTGTTTTAGTCATCTAGTACTGCTACAACAGAAATACCACAAGTGGATGGTTTTGATGAAGAGAAGTTTATTTCCTCATAGTCAAAGTAGGCTAAAAGTCCAAATTCAGGGCATCAGCTCCAGGGGAAGGCTTTTTCTCTCTGTCGGCCTTCTTCTCTTCAGTGGTCCCCTGGACTAGGAGCTTCTCTGCGCAGGGACCCCGGTCCAAAGGACGCACTCTGCTCCCGGCGCTGCCTTCTTGATGGTATGAGGTCCCTGTCTCACTGCTCAATTCTGTCTTTTATATCTCAAGACATTGCCTCAGGACACAATCCAGTCTTGTAGATCCAGTCCTGCCTTACTAACACAACTGCCACCCATCCTCCCTCATTAACATCATAGAGGCAGGATTTACAACATATAGGAAAATCACACAGTACCAGGAATCATGGCCCAGCCAAACTGATATACACATTTTTGGGGGGACATAATTCAATCCATGACAATCACTTTCAGGCAACATAATATTGGAGGTCCTATATACTACAATAAGGAGCTCTGCTGTCACAGTGGTTAAAGCAATTGACTGCTAACCAAAAGGTCGGTGGTTCGAAACTACCAAAAGCTCTGTGGAAGAAAGATGTGGCAGTCTGCTTCTGTAGAGATTTACAGCCTTGGAAACCCTATGGGGTCGCTATGTGTTGGAATCAACTCGATGGTAATGGGTCTGGTTTTGGGGATACCCTACAATAAGAAAGGGAAGCATGAGGACTGATCCCAGAGTTTTCATTAATTGAAGATATGATTGTCTATATGGACACCCAGAAAAAAAATCTATAGTTTACACCCTAAGGAAACTTTTCCACAGATATTTATAGCACAATTGTTTAAAAAAAAAACTGCACACATAACAATTAGCATGATAAAGAAATTGTGCTATATCCACACAATGAAATACTACACAGCAATGAAAATGAAAAGACTATGGATAAACATGTATAATAGTGAAAAAAAAATGGAGAAGAATAGCTACAGTAAGATTCAATGAGCTTCACAAATACAAAAAGCAAACAATATATTTTCAGGAGAAATGTGGGGGGGGGGGGTGGGTGCGTGTGCATATGTGTGTGGCAGAATTCTAAAGAAATGCAAGGCAATAATAAACAATTAAGTATAATAGTAACCTCTCAGAGGGGTAAGAAGTTCTTCAAAGCATTAGAAATACTGTATTTTTAAACTTGATAGTGGATTTACTGGTTTTCATGTTATTGTTATACTTTAAAATTTACATATATGTTATATATTCTCTTATATGCATGAAATTATTAATATTAGAAAAAATTAATTTGATTTCAATTAGATTGCAAATATCTCAAATTCTGCTTCTGAAATAAGTATGTAGATAAGATCTCTACACAATCATATAGGAAATCCAAGACACAAATCTTATCTTGAAAAAGAGTTAAGTGAAACATGAAGGGAGAAGATGAGCCAAAAAGGTGACCATATAAAATAGTTTCTATGGCAAATCCGAACTAAAAGAGGCCACTTAAAGAGACCGCAAACATTATAATTAAATATGGCAGAAGATAAAAGGCAATAACTGAGACAAAGGAGATTAAAGCATTAGAAAACTTCTGGAACTAGCTATATGGTTTATAGTATTTCTGCCACCATTCCTTCTTTCTTCTTGTGGGAGCTAGAAAATATCTATCTTCATAAAACCCAAAAAAACCCAAACCCATTGTCATCGAATCGATTCCAACTCATAGCTATGAGCCTATCTTCATATAAGGCAGGAAAATATTTCAATAACTATTTAATGTGTGGGTGGTGTAAATGGTTAATGCTCTCAGCTGCTAACCAAAAAGTTGCAGTTCAAGTCCATCCAGAGGCACCTCAGAAGAAAGTCCTGTCAATCTACTTCCACAAAATCAGCCATTGAAAATCCTATGGAGCACAGTTCTATTCTAACACACATGGGGTCAATAAGTCAGAATTGACGGCAACTGTTCTTTACTATATGATGGTTACTATATTGGGCTGCTGGTGATGAGGAAATAAATAACCATGGTTCCTGCCCTCAGGGAGCTTTTCCAATGCAGGAGAATAAGCTTAAACTTCAGTCTTTTACAGATTAGGAATAATATATTGAATATGTTGTTGTTTTGTTGGGTGCCATGGAGTTGATTCCAAGTCACAGCAACCCCAAGTGACAAAGTAGAACTTCCTCATGGGGTTTTCCTGGCTGAAATCTTTACGGAAGCAGATTGCCAAGTCTTTCTCCCAAGGAGCTGCTGGGTGGAACTGAACTGCCAACCTTCCTGGTAGCAGCCCAGCACATAACTGTTACACCTCCAGGATGCCATGTATTGCATAAAAGGATGGCTAAAATTGTGATACTTTGTATGGCACAGACATTGAGTGCCTGCTAAATATGCATGTGTTCCCACAGTCCCCAGCCACCTTGTAGTTAGATGGAAGCATGTGACTGGTTCTGGCCTGTGGGCCACAAGTGGAAGTGATATGTGCCACTTGGTGCCAAAGCATTTAAAAGCCAGTGTGTGACCCTCCAGCTCCTCTCTTCTCCTGACCACAAGATCAAAGCAGGCCAAATTACTGAGTCACCACAGGGAGGACAGATGCCATGAAGAGTTGCCTATCTTACAGAGGACTACGTATAGCGAGGAAGACAGTCTTGTTGTGTTAAGCCACTGAGATTTCAGAGCTTGTTTGATACTGCCACATAATCTAGCATTATGTATTGTTGTTGCTGTTAGTTGCCATCAAGTCACATTGCTAAAGAAATAAAATCCTTCTAAAGACTTATAAAAAGATACGTACCTACTGTCATGGATTGAATTATGTTCCCCCAAAAATGTGTATATCAGTTTGGCTGGGCCATGATTCCTGGGACTGTGTGATTTTCCTGTATGTTATAAATCCTGCCTCTATGATGTTAATGAAGGAGGATGGGAGGCAGTTGTGTTAGTGAGGCAGAATTCAATCTGCAAGACTGGATTGTATCTTGAAGCAATCTCTTGAGATATAAGAGTGAAGTGAGCAGAGAGACAGGGAGACTTCAGACCACCAAGAAAGCAGTGCCAGGAGCAGAGCGTGTCCTCTGGACCTGGGATCCCTGAGCGGAGAAGCTCCGGGTCCAGGGGAAGACTGATGAGAAGGCCGACAGAGAGAGAAAGCCTTCTCCCGGAGCTGACGCCCTGAATTTGGACTTTTAGCCTACTTTACTGTGAAGAAATAAATTTCTCTTTGTTAAAGCCATCCACTTGTTGTATTTCTGTTATAGCAGCAGTAGATGACTAAGATGCCTACATATATGGAATGAACTGGATGCCTAGATTAACCAAGATGAAATTTCTGGTATTTGAAAATCTTCCCAGATACATAACTCAAAAACATAATAAAAAATATACATAACAAATACACAGCCTTACTTCACAGCTTTGCCACTGATTTGGGATACTTGGTCGAAACTTCTGGTCACAAACAACCTTCTTCATTTCCTCTAATGAGGGGTCTGAAGGCACCATGTCATAATAAGGCAACTGGTAGTCCTCTACAATTCCTATAAGAAATGTGCATAATAAATTGCCCTGTGAGAATAATAAACAAAGATGGCCATTTCAAAATAACATTAATTAAATCTAGGCTACAGTGGCACCCTGGGAAACTGGAAAGTCAAGTTTATTGAAATAATTTATCACTATAAAACCAAGGATATAAGCTTAAAGCATTCGGTTGAATAGTTAGAATTTTAATTTACCTAAAAAATTCATTATGCAATTCGAAAATAATGCTTAATTTTTCCTAATTATGGAATTTATGGTACAGTCTCATTGCCCTTTTAAATTAAACTAGTTTTCTCTCTTTGACATTGCTGCACAACTTTATAAAAGCTGACTTTCTTATCTTTGCATTTGAGAACTATTGCACCTGAGAATGTTCCCGAAGTAGTCAAAGGTAGTTTAAAATGGAAAGTTCAACATGAAGGTTAATGTTTAAAGAATCTCAAATACAAAGACACAGACTTGACCTTAATGATCAGAATATTACCTGGATTCCAAAAAAATTCCATATAAAATTAGTTTAACTACAGCCCTTCTAATGTCAAAATATTTCAGATGTGCCATATTAGAAAGCTAACTACAAAGCATATGTTAACATAATTATATTTTTACAGTTGAATAAAATTAAAGAATAAAAACCTAAAAGCTAATCTAAACAAATATCAATTACTTTTTTTAAATAACAAACATGTTTACAATCTTACTATTTACCAAACACTGTGCTAAGCCTTTACATATTTTAATCTATTATTTCTCAAAGCTAATGATTAAAGAAGGTACCACATTATCCCTGTTTTATAGACGAGGAAACTGAAGCACAAAGAGTGTTGTGAACTTGCCAAAGGTCACACAGCTCGTAAGTGACAGACCTGGAATTCAAAACTCAGGCTACAGGATTCCAATGTCCATGTCCTGCACCCCTATAATTCTATTGCTCCTATGGATAGTTTCAGCACCTGAATGCTTTACTATCTCTTCTATGAATAAAAATTACAAATATAATTTTAGCCTTGTAAGCATTTTATAGATGTGGAGCCCTGGTGGCACAGTGGTTGTTAAGAGCTCAGCTGCTAACCAAAAAAGGTCAGCAGTTCGAATCCACCAGTTGCTCCTTGGAAACCCTATGGGGCAGTTCTACTCTATCCTATAGGGTTGCTATGAGTAGGAATGGACTCGATGGCAATGGGTTTAAGCATTTTAAGAAATCTTCAGGTTTTTTTTTTTTTAATGAGATTGATACAATGCAAATAAAAATGACAGAGGTTTGATAATGACAGCTCTTTTATTGAATGCTTACTAAAGCAGACTCTGTACTAAAAGCTTCATATGATTTAATCCATTAATTCTTCATAGTACAAACAGCCAGTTTTATTATTATTTTTCTTTTACAGATAAGAAAAGTACCTGCTGTTGTCGAGTGTATTCCGACTCCTATCGACCCTACTGGACAAAGTCGAACAGCCCCCGTAGGGTTTCCAAGGCTGTAAATCTTTACAGAACAGACTGCCACATCTTTCTCCCGAAGAGCAGCTAGTGGATTCCAACTGCCAACCTTTGGTGAGCAGTCCTGTGTTTAACCGCTGCGCCACCAGCTAACTAATTTGCCTAAACTCAGATATTCAGGAAGAGGCTTATCCCTCAAGCCGGTCTCACTCGAAAGTGTAAACTCTAAACCATTTTCTGCAAGCATTTAACTGTTTCTCCCTTGATGCAACAATTTCATCAGTCTGCATTTGTAGAATTCACCCTCCCAAATTCTTGTCTCATTATCTCTAAACTGCTGGGAGCCCTAGAGGGGCAAGAAGCTTGTCTTGGCTCACCTCCTCCCTCCACTCATCCCACCCCCACCCATCATCACTGGAAAAAACAGCAGAAGAGGAAAATCTAAGAAACGGAGGGCTTCAATTCTTGCGGCCTTGGCAACAAATTTAACTTCTTTGCGTTTCAGTTTCTGGTATAAAGTAGGCATACAGCTAACTTCACACAAATTCAGATAAAATAATTTTTAAGTGCTTCACAAAGTATCACTATGGGAATCAGAATTATTAGGAGAACTGCACCGCATCCGCCTGCCCCAAGCAGTAATCACACTATAAAATCTTCGGTATTTGCTGTATGCGCCACTTCGTTTCCAGAAAAAAATCACCAAAAGTTATTTTCTTAAATATGTAGAAGTAATTTAATGTGCTGCTTAGAAAAAAAAAAAAAATTAGAAAATCACAGTTTGTATTCACAGTATCATGGAAAGGCAAACAGAAAGAATACTTTCGAAGTCTTAAGAAGTCAAAGCTTACCTCCAACTGAACACCTTCGGGCTATTTCCCAGTAAACCAGACCAGTGGAATAAACATCAGCACGTTTGAAGGACTCAAAGATATTCACATTTATGGTATCATCAAGCATTTCAGGGGCCATATACCTTCAAAAACATGTACATTTCAGGTTCTGTGCATGACTTTATAGCAGTTCAGTAAAACATAATCTTAATAAAACCTGATGTAAGATATAAATTAAGATAGCTTACATCAATTTTACAATAAAGTTAAATATTACAGTTATTAACTCAACCCTCAGTTAAAAAATTTTTTCAACAGAACTAGAGGTCATCCCACTCAGTATTATAGCCAGTATACCAGTAGCCAAATACAGTCATTGGAAAGTACAAGCCAGAGGGAAACTCCGTGAGTAAAGCACTCAGTAGGGAGATGGAACTCCATTTCCTCCATTAGCTCATTGCTACAGAAAGCTCCTTGGGGGCCACCACCAGTTTCTGACAAGTAAATTCTGACTCATGTGTGTCAGAGTACAACTGTGTTCCATAGGATTTTCAAATGGCTGATTTTTCAGAAGCAGATCATCAGACCTTTCTTCTGAGGTGCCTCTGGGTGGAACTGTTTGGTTAGCAGCTGAGCACATTAACTGTAGCACCACCCAGGGACTCCTACTTGAGGACAAAGAGTGTGTTTTCTTCATTGTGGTATGCCCGGGACGCCAAAACAGTGCTCAGCAGTATTCCTCAAATGTCTTCTCTCAGTGACGATTTTATAATACATTAACTTCAAGAATTTTACAGCCTTGTTTGAACAGTGTTAAATCGAAGACATCTAGAATTTGTGGGACCTGACTGAGCCTAGCCAACCTATAATTCCCAGATTATTGAAGCAAGGACTCACCCTCTAAGAACCCGTTGCTGTCGAGTTGATTATAGGGTCCCTATGAGTTGCTATGAGCAACAACCTCTAGAGGCCCTTTAATGTTTTAGAAACTCTGAAGGAATCTGGCATTCCAGGCTTCCCTAAGGGTTCTCCATGTGGGGACAGTCAGATGGTAAGAGGCTTTCTTTTTCGAGGGAAAGGAATGAGGTCCCTTAGGGCTGCCCCGTCTAACTTCCCTGAAGTGTTCCTGGGGTCTCATTAAATTCTCCCTGGAAATCAAGTAGAAGACTCAGGACTATCCTGAAATCTCAAACGCAGCTTGGAGGCAAGCTATAGCAGCTCAGAAATTCTCTTCTCTCAAGGACCTTTAAGAACTCCAGGAAAATGTTTTGGTTGTTTTTGATTTCAAGGTCAAGAACCCTGGAATTATGCCAAGATAGCATAGAGGCTGCAACTCACATAAAAGGAAGTGAAGGTAACTGCCCCACAGGCTGGCCATAACAACAAAAACAACAAAAATCCTATTACTGATGAGCCTATCCCTCATACATGTGTGGTATGCTCTGTTTAAACCAGGCTTGTTCTTAATTTCCAGAGATTCTGTTCCGTGAAAGTGGGAACTCTGCAAACTCATATTATCTTGTAATATACATCAGTTTGGGAGACTTAAGGATAAGTATGACAATAAATGAAAACATAAATTATGATA
This sequence comes from Trichechus manatus latirostris, assembly GCF_000243295.1. Lineage (NCBI taxonomy): Eukaryota > Metazoa > Chordata > Mammalia > Sirenia > Trichechidae > Trichechus > Trichechus manatus. The sequence goes on from NW_004443972.1 coordinate 12,879,657, forward strand.
TAATATTTTTAAGTACTAATGGAATATAATAGCACATATATATATATTTATTATATAGAGTGCCTAATCGATCTATTGATTCTGTATCTATTGTTAAGAACTAGAACATATAGAACTAGGACTATTTTTTAAAGGCCTGAGTTTCAGGTAAAAAGGCTTTAGTGGGAATATAAGCTGTTGATATATTCCTTTCCGATCTATAGGAAAATGCATTCACAGAATGTGGCACTCTGAAATATTATATCACCATTTCTTCCACCATCCATACAACCAAAATGCCATCTCTCCTTGCTTTAATAACAATTGTCCTCACTAACTTCTCAGGGACCTGGAGAAGACTTCTTGCTTCCTTGGACCTAATGATTTCCCATTCTGACCCACCCTTTCTATACAATATCCCAGGCATTCATGCTTATTGGGCAATTATAAGGCTTGTATGGAGTCCCCAGGTGATGCAACAGTTAACACTCTTGGCTGCTAACCAAAAGGTTGAAAGTTCGAGTCCACCCTGAGGTTTCTCAGAAGAAAGTCCTAGTGATCTACTTCAGTCATTGAAAACCCTATGAAGCACAACTCTATTCTGACACACATGGGGTCACCACGAGTCAGAGTTAACTTGATGGCAACTGGTTTTTTAAGTCTTACATGCTACTAAAGTAATTCACCTTACCTCTTGGTTCCCACTTTAGGATTCTGAGGTATGTCAATAGTGTTCAGAACTGAATCATGCTTCACAGCTAACCCTAAGTCCGCTATGGCACAAGTTTCACAATTTTTCACTAAGATATTCTTTGATTTTATATCTCGATGAGCAATAGCAGGTTTACCTATGAAGCATAAGGAAATAATATTCATGTTTTTATTTATGGAATATTGACTTTCTCCAAATGAAATCATTTTGAAGACAAGATTCAAATGTCACCTCCCCAGAGAGGTCTTCCCTGACACCTCAAATATTCTCCATCAGAATACCCCATTTTGCTTTCTACATAGTTTCTTTCACTATCTAAATTATTTTGTTTACTTATGTACGTGTTTATTATCTGTCTTTCCTAATTAGACTGTAAGCTAAATGAGGACAGCGACTTTGTGTTGTTCATCACTATGCCTCCAAGGCTTAGATGACACTCTGTGGCATGTGTTAGGCATTAACAAATATTTATTGGATGAATGGAAAAAGAATTACCATTTCAAACCTCTGCTACCCTAGACCAGTGGTTCTCAAATATGGCCCAAAGAGGGGTTCTTGGAAACCATTTCCCAACTATATGTCTGTATAAGGTCAGATTTTCTTCATACACTTCAACCAAAAAACATATTACAACAAATTGAATGAAGAAGTAGATTAAAAATCCAGACATTAAAGAGATTTACAAAAATTTAAAACAAAATCATTATTTTCACTAAATTAGTTTTTGAATTAGAAAATACAATGTTAAAGATACTATGTTATGTTAATGTTTAATTGGTTTATTACAGTTATTTTAAATAAATATTTCTAATTTCTCAGTTCTCATTTCTAATATGGCAAATATTGATAGATATAACCCACATACACAAGAACTTGGGAGGAGTCTCAGTAATTTTCAAGAAAGAGTCCAAAAGTGAGAACAACTGTCCTGCCTAGACTAATGACTTTCTAAAGCTACCTCTCTATTAACTCAATAAACAGAAAAGGTATTGGGTATTATATGGTTTCCAAATACATGATACATATTTTTTTTCAAGGTCATATTACCCTTTCCACTTTTTTTTTTTTTCTCCCCCTGTTCTGGAACTCCAATCACTCACAAATTTTTGCTTTTGATTGTATCCCACATAACTCTCAGGGTCTCTTCATTTTTCTGTGTTCTTTTTTCTGAGTTTTCCTCAACCAGAGTTCTATCCAAGGGTTTGTCTTCAATTCCACTGATCCTGTCTTCCACCTTCAAATCTGCTTCTCAGCCCTTCTACGACACCATCCATTTCTGAAATCTTGTTGTTTATCTTTTGGATTTCTAATTGTTGTTTTTGTATAATTTCTAGTTGTGAATTTATTTTGGCATTTTGTTCCTGCATTATTTTTCTGAATTCTTCCAATTTTTTGTCTGTATTTTCCATGAATTTGTCTATTTTTTCCTCATTTTTGTCTGCTTTTTGCTTCAGCTCTTGGAGACTTATGAGTATTAGAGATTTGAATTCCCTATCAGGTAGTTCTAGTGCCTTTTCTTCCACTGGAAAGTCATGTGGTGTTTTATTTTGGACGCCTACTGGAACCATCCTGTCCCGTTTTTGTAAATGTTTTGATATTGTCTCCTGTCTTCAGGGCATTCGGTAGTTATTTTTCTCGTTTACTGATTGTAGATTTGTTTGTTTCATCCCTTTTTTTTTTTTAATTTGGCTATGTCTGAGCAGGCAGGCTGTGTGTTCTTTGTTGTTTGTTCGTCTGTGGGCACAATACTTTTCGCCTCCTTCTCCAACTGGCAGGGTCAGTCACTCAGATATGGTACGGCAGGGCAGGTCTAGCTGAAGAGGAGTTACTGGGATGGGTTGTTTGTGGCACTCCCTACAGCCACCAGGGCAGGTCAGTAATCAGTGCAGGGCAGGTTCCAGTAGGCCGTGCCTGTGCTGCTTGGTGGTGTGATGTCAAGCGCACGGTGCAGGTAGGCAGGATGTAGCGGGGAGATTGTTATGTGTGGAGCTAAGATGGATATGGGAGAGAGGAGAGAGGAACAGAAGCCAAAAACATGCAAAACAAACAAAAAAGAATGCTAGGGCAGCTTGCCATTGGAGTGGAGAGATGAGAGACTATGAAATGGAGAAAAACAAAAAGGGGAAGAGGAAGAAAAGAAAAGAATGAAAAATCAGAAAGGGAAAAGAACAGCAAAGTTCCCAGGGATCCCACTGGTGCAGCTATGAGGTCTGGGGAAGTTGTTCTCAGGTGTTGCAGTACAGCCTGGCTAGAAGGCGTAGAGGTATACAACACCAGGTATTCAGAGAACAGAAAGAGAAGGAAGATATAGAGAGACAAGAAACTGAGTAATGAAGAAAGACAAAAAGGAAAAAAGAGGGAAAAGAAAACAAAACAAATTTTAAAAAAAAAGAACAAGAAAAGCCCCCCAGAAAACAGAAAAAAAACAAGGAAAAAAGAAATGCCCTCAGGGATCCCTCTGCACATCTGTACAAGCCGAGGGGGTAAGTTCCAAGCCATGCAGCACCACCTGGCCAGAACGGGCTCCCAACTCAAGAAAAGGAAAAGAAGACAAACAAACAATTCAAACCAAACAAATGAACAAAAGCCCCAGGATCCCACCAGCGTGGCAGCCCAGACCGGGAAGCAGCTCCACACTCTAACGAAGCTCCGCAGCTCCTCAGGAAGAAGCAAAGATGGTGCACGGAGCCAGGTATTTGAGCAAAAGGAGGGGGACGTGGTGAGAGGTAAGGAAGAAATCAAAAGACGTGGAAAAAAGCAACACCAGCAGCCAACAAATGGCACTCAGAGAGCCGGCCCATTCGGGTGGGTGGAATCCAAGCAGCGGTGCTTCCCGAACAAAAGATTGTGGCCGCGGGAAGCAAAGGAGGCCGAGTGGCGGTGAAGAAGGGTGGGGGGTGGGAAGGCATATATCGCAAATTACCGGTTGTTTTATCTCCCGCTGGAAGCTCCATGAAGCTGCTTTCTCATACCCCGTTTGCTGGTCTCCGATAGGAGTCCAAGATGGCGGATCCATGCTGCATTAGCTGATAGGGGACCTCTCCATAAATCTCTCCTCGCTCTCCATTCTCTGTCAGTTTTCTCACTCCATTTGGTGCTTGGCTGAGTTCTTTATCTCTTCATTTGATGTTTTAGGGTTTCAGGATTGTTGTTTTCTCTGTTCGGCTTAGTTTTTTGGATCTTTGCTGTGGAGGGACGGCGTGGTGCTTCTGCCTAGAGTGCCATTTTGCTGGAAGTCTCCACTTTTTTTTAATCAAAAATGAACATTTAAATTGTTGTATTCTCTGAATATAGAGTATTTACCACCACAGCAAGATCTGCCAGACATACATGCTAAATGGCAAAGATGGAGCCACTAGGAATAAAAATATTATCACAGATAATATACAAAATGATAAGTATATAAATGGATGAGAGCTGACCAAATCATGACAAAACCTTCAGCTTTATAAAGTAACTTTAGTGTTTCTTTATATTGATAACTGTTTGTAAAAAAGTAAAATGCAACTAAACACTAAAATACAACATAGTGTTTCTATTTACACATTCAAGGAGAAAAAAAAATTAGAAAGGAGATACATACCTTGTGTACCAACAATCTCCATGTGAAGGTGGGCCAGACCACTAGCTATTGAAAGTGCCAGTCTGATCATTCCAGCCACTGTCACTATGTTTCTATTCAAATAATCATATAAGGAGCCTTGTTCATGATATTCCGATACAAGCCAAAGTTGAGTCCAAGTTCCATTATCTAACAAGAAAAAAAAATCTATTGTGGTAAAAATATATATAACACAACATTTGCCAATTCAACATTTTTTATATGTACAATTCAGTGACATTGATTATATTAAGCATGTTGTGCAACCATCACCCGCATCCATTGCCAAATTAGGAAAATACTTTTATTGCTGTAAATATATGTCTAAGAAACAAATACCAGTGCTTAAAGTTAATTTATATTGTAACAAAGCAAAGTGAATTCATGATGTTAGCAGTGCAAGTTAGTAAAGTCAAAATTCTCAATGGATTCCGGAAGATGTTGATATGTTGTTGTTATTATCTGTCGTCAAGCCGATTCTGACTCCTAGTGACCCTATGGGACAGAGTAGAACTGCCCCATAAGGTTTCCAAGGCTGAAATGTTTACGGGAGCAGATCACCAGGTCTTTTCTCCTGCAGAGCAGCTGGTAGGTTCAAACCACCAACCTTTCAGTTAGTAGCTGAGTGCTTAACAATTGTGCCACCAGGGCTCCTCGTTGATATATTAGAACCAATTATATGTACCCATCATAGCTATAGGGAGCTATGAGGCAGTGATTCTAGCCACTAAACAATTCCTTTTTTATTTCCTCTATATCAATATCTGCTGGTAATAGCAATCACATGATCGGAGAAACCACTGAGATATGCATCTAGGTTCAGAGTTATGTTACAATTATTCTGAGCTTTTAAGAAAGATTGTACCAATAAAAATGTGAAACATAACAAATTTACACAAAGTATTACTATCAAAAAAGCTCTAACATTCTAAGAATGTTCATGCTATTCACCTTTCAAAACATGAAGTTGATCATTTTCCCCAAGAGTTTGTATTAAGAGCCAAGCACAATTACGAGATATTTTCCAATCATTTTCCCCATTTAACCAAAAATTAATCCAACTTATAAAATATTTTCATTAGAAAAGAAATCAGCCTAAAACTTCTCTAGGTATTAGAGTCCCCAGAGTTCGATTTAGCCTTCGGAATAAAGTGTCTATAATAGCCCTGGGCCATTCTGACTAGTTCTGACGCTCAGGGAAGGACTCTATAATGAACATTTGCTAAGAACATTTTCTGCCAGGTGCTTTATGTATAAGGGCTGCTCATTATTCAAATATTTGATTTCCAAGTCCAGGTAGTAATAAAATTTCCTAGAATTGTGAAAGTCAACAAAACAGGATAAAGTTCACTAATCAACTGACCACATAAAAATCTAACCCTATTCACACCTCTCTTTCCGCTTGCCACCAGTGACTATTTTTGCCCTCACATCAATGTCTTTATCAGGCAGTTGACTAAAACGTGAAACTGTACATCTTGCCAAAGATACAGGCATTCATGATGATGAAAGTGATGTTAGAGACCATTTGGAATCATACACAAAGCCACTGACAAGTAAGGATCAGACAAAGGTAGACCAATTAGATTAAGAAGAAAAAATTAAAGGATTAGCTGAGCTTTCTTGTGCAATATTTTATAATCCAATAAATATTGTGATTAATTCAGCCCCATCACGATGGTCCATATAACCATAGTCATTACTGCTTTGGTAGCATTGTGAATTAGTATGAACATACAAATTTGGTTTGTGGTATTAGGTAATTCAGCCCAAGATTAGGAAGGAAAAGAAAAAGTTCATAAGAGTTGAGTGAGAAACGTGTCATTTTCGATAGTCTGGATTATTCTCAAAGTATATGTAGTTAAGAATTTGAAAGAACCTTTTTTTTTTAGCTCAAATTAGCTTTATTCAGTTTTTCCCTAAACTCTACCAAATTAGGAATGAAACATCATCAGCAAACATAATTATGGATAAAATGTACAAAAATGCTGTGCTTCTCTTTGCCATTTACTTATCAATGAATAACTTTATGATCAACTTTATACTAGACAAAAATAACTGTGGATTTTGAATTTTCACAAGTAAGAGTGGATCTGTGATAGCCATGGATAATTTGTTTCAATCTTTTTTAAGATAGTGGTTACAATCATTACCTCACCAAAGTTCTTTATGTGTACTACTGTTTCAAGTAAAAAAATAAATAATAATTGGCTGGATCAAGTTTTTCTTGCTTTTATTCCCTGTTTCCCTTTGGAAAAAGCAATAATGCACTGTTAAATGAGTAAAAACTATGAAAAAAAGAAGAAACAGAGGACAGAAAATCCACAAGGATTTATACAAGGATATATATATATACAAGGATATATATATATCAAGGATATATACAGTATGTTACGAACATTGAATTAAATACCAGAAAGTTGGCCTTGTCTTGCTCAATGAAACTCAAAAAGTAATAATACTGTTTGGGGTCGTTAATGTTCAACCTCAAGATACAAATTATGCACAAAGTAACATTAATAGAAAATTTCATTAAAATGGTCTTGCTTGCTGCTATTCTAACACAATCTAAAGAGATAACGTTCATAGAAAACTTGAGTCGTGGAAATGAAACCTGTTACAGAGAAGAAAAACACAGCTTTAACAAAGGTGAATATTTAGCTGGCATTTATTGGTATGTCTATATCAGTTACTAAAATACCAAAATACTTCTCTCCTGGGTGATAAGCAACTGCTAGTTAAAACTACCAAATGACACTCCTTTGCTCCAGCCACCCAAACTAACACCTCCCCTATCCTTCCGGATACCTCCGGATCCATCCATGATCTCATAACTAACTAAAGGGTTAAAACCTAGCTTGGCAGGGTTCTCCAGGACTCTGCTCCAGCTCAGCCTTCTGTTCTGATTGGCTGGTTCCTGCACCATATGAATCATCAAGTATTTTAAATACCCAACTGGCTATAGCGTCATCATAATTTCCTATGACAGCCTTGCCCTGTTTTATTGTATGGTTATGTACATTTATCTGTAGAGAAAAGGATTTTCTCTCCACAATAGGGAAATTAGACTTTTATGTAGCTGTCATTAAAACAAAGAGATTAATTTATTTATTCTCATCTTATAATAGACATAACATTTTTATTTGCTGGACCCAGTTATAGGAGCCCTGGTGGCAGAGTAGTTAAGTGCTTGGCTGCTAATGGAAAGGCTGGCGGTTCAAACCCACCAGCTGCTCTGTGGGAGAAAGATGTGGCAGTCTGCTTCCATAAAAATGACAGCCTTGGAAACCCTACGGGGCAGTTCTACTCTGTCCTATAGGATCGCTATGAGTCAGAATAGACTTGACTGCAATGGGTTTCGTATGGGTTGGACCCAATTAGATTGAAAATATACCTTTGTTGTCAGCAGCAATGAAACCAAGGATGTTCTCATGTCGCAGCATAACCGTCTGATAAATTTCTGCCTCTCGAAACCAAGATCTTTCATCTCTGGAGGAGAATATTTTCACAGCCACATCTTCCCCACACCATCTTCCATGCCACACCTCACCAAATCTACCTTTTCCTACTACTTCCTGAAGTACAATCGTCCTTGCAATTGTTCTTTGAACCAACAGAGGTAGACCTAAGCAAAGAAGAGGTGGAATGAAGGATAAAAATAAGGAAGTGCCAGAAAAAAACTGTCATGTGACCACCACTTTTGCGTTAAAAAATGTAAGCACTTTAATAATTTTACTGATTTTGAAGAAATAAGCACTGTTATACCAAACTTTAATTTCCATGTATGCTTGAAAAAAAATACATTCTTAATATGAAATTCTCTTCTCATATTCAAAAGTATAAACTTCATGAACACCACCTGTTGCTGCAGATGTCTGATTTTCCAGAATTGTTGCAAACCTCCCTGATTTGCCCACCAAACGCAATCAGGTTATTAAATACACAAGGGTAAAAAACACATTTTTGTTAGACTCTAAAATAAAGTGTACGATTCGTAGTACAACTGAAAAGGCAAAAGAATACCTTGTGAGTTTGTTTTCAAAACCAAAATAAAGTTGGAAAGTGAAGAATCAAATCCAATGGTCAAGTGAGGCAACGATGTTACACTAAAAGTAAGACATAGTCATAGAAAATATCAAATGAACACTTTCCCTGGAACAAAAGAATTTCAAAGAAAATCTATTCTGAGTATATATAATTTGTTTATATTCTTTGAACCGATAGCGTCACTTCTAGAATTCTATCCTAAAGATATAATGCAAAATGCAGAAAAATATGTCCAAAATGTCTAATACATTATGATTATTATAGTTCTAGGAAAAAGGAGGAAAAGTGTCAGATAATAGACAAACTGTGAAATACAGTGCAGAGATTAAGAGCACAAATAAGAGAGTTTGGTTCAAATTTCAGCTGTGCCAGGTGGAGCTAGGAAACCATGGGCAGGTTATTGAACCTCTCTCAGTTTCAGCTTCCTCACCTGAAAAAATGGAGATAATAACATTACTTATCTCATACGGCTAGAATGAGAATTAATAAGACCATCAAGAGAATAAGCTTGTGCATGTTAAGGAACTAGCACAGTCTGGCATACCACACACTCAGTCATGGTTAGTCCTTAATATTATGTTATAGTCACAGGAGTCACTTGGAGATAGTAATAATGAAGCTGCTTATGAAGAGGTACTTTTTAATGATAAGGAAAAGCATGTTTGCTATAATGTTAAGTGAAAATGGCATAGTAAATTTTATGCATATAAATAAATGTGTCTAGCTATTTAAAATACACACAAAAAAAGACTGAAAAAGAAATATGCTACACGCTAAAATGGTTATTTCTATTTGGTGGAGTCAGGATGAATTGTTATCTTCTTTCTACTTCTCAACATTTTGTTTATTTCCTCAATGGGTATCTATTACTCTTATAATTAGATGTAAAATATTTAAGGAGATTACCATGTAAATTTATTCTGGAAAGTCACATTTTTGTTATTGTCATTGTACTCAGATGGCCAGAACCCTCATAGTAACAATCCTGTAGCTCCTGTGAGCTTTGATTCCTGATCCTAAAATAGGATACTGTATATTCAGATGTTGTCATCTTCATGAGAATCACCCACTATGGTTAAATAAACACAGATTATAACATTCATAGTTATGGGTCTCAACAATTAGCCACAAAGTTCTAGAGTCAGAAAAGTCTTTCGAGATCATTGGGTTTAACTTTATTATTGTGTAGATGAGACAACTGAGGCCTGGCAGTAATCAATGACTTGCCCAGGACTGTGCTCTTAGTGGGAGGTAGACCTAGAACTTAAACCCTGGTCTTCAATCCTCGCTCTCGCCCTCTCACTACTCAGTGGATATGACTGAAGCCCTCCTCTGTTGGGAAGACTTCTAGCAGCAAGCTGTAAAATAGGTTATTTCTGTAGGATACAATCAATTTTACCGATTGACTACACACTAAAAATTATACTAACAATCTTCATTAGGTTGGTTACCAACTAATTAGGCCAAATCTCTCTCTCTCACACATATACACACACCTCTCTCTCTCTCTCTCACACACACACACACAAACACTGACACAAACGTCACCACCATCTCCACCACCACTGCCAATCAAATAAAGAACTAGATAAGCCAGTGTTTTCAAACTACAAATTGATCAAGCGCATAGTCAGTGGTGCAGACCAGGAACAAAGAAAACACAACATCCAATAAAGTACTAAACACATCAGTTAAGGTGAGATGGTAAAACTCAATGAAAGTTGCTTCAGTATTATTCAAAGCAAGCACCAAAAATAATCTGATTAATTCTTGTGTTACATACTTAGAAATTTCATTTCAAGATAGATGGACTTTGCCTCTCCCTGTAGGTGTATTTTACTCTTTTTACCAGAGAGTACAAAGTTGATGCCTCTCTTATGGAAAGACATCTTTCTGTCACCGTCTGTCAGAACTGTTACACCACAAAAGGAAAACAGAAAGCTACCCAGTCTCTTAGAAGTCACCTGAGACATAATCCCCTCTCAAAGAGAGTCCAATAAAAAACAGTCCATTTTCCTCTCTTGCAGGAATTATATCTCTTTGAAGTGTGTTCCTGACAGCTTAAGAACAAGCTTCACAATTTTTGGTTGTCAACATCTGACAGAGCTGCCTCCCTTTGAAGGTTTCTGACAAGTAAGGGAAAGCAGAGGGAAGTAGAACCGCCTGATTTCCTTCCCGCATGTGAGTGTTGGTGAGGGAAGACTTGCCGTGGATAGATCCATTCTCTCTCTGATTATCAAAGGCAGTGAGGCCATCAGCTACTTTTAGCCAGTGGCCACTGACAAACATATGCATCTGACTTTAGAAAAAAATTCCTAGAATTATTTTGAATTAGTCATTCAGGAAATCATCCATGCTTGGACACGCTTGCTGTTTTCATTTTACAAGAGATCTCAGAATAATCTAAACAGATGAGAATTTAGCACAATCAATAAATTCAGATTTAGGTTTAAAGGTGTACAAAAATACCAAAAAACTTTATCATTTTTTTTTTTAATTTTATGCCATGGCTTATGATTACTTTCTTAAACTAAATATCCAATCTCCAGTTTAAAAATCTCTATCGCTTTTATCTGAAAAGCAAATCCCTGGTCATCTTCAAAATATTTAAGGAGTAACTCCAAAATCAACATTTCTACTTCACATCACCAGGTGAACTACAGTGTTTTGGTGAGGATAAAATAGGTTCAATCACTTGAATCTTCAAAATAAATTCAGGAAACTTGGCACAGATTATAGCTGTCTGTGCCCATGTGCCATGCCTGGAATGTTGCCAGTGCTCAAGAAATTGGAGTACAGGGGTGCTCAAAATTTAACATTCAGAGAAAGAAAGAGTAGTGAATCCAAACAAGTTTTACTTTTAGAGAAAGAATGCCAACTTTCTATCCAATAATTTAATTTTGATTCTAGTTTTATAAATTTAGTCATTGAAGATTTTCTTTCCAATAGTCCTCCTTTGAAAACATACTACCTAATTTGTGCAGTGACGGTGTCAACAATTAGACTTTGGTCAGCGAGAGGGCAGATGACCTTGCCCCCAGAAGCAGCAAAGACTCAAAGAGACTCTGTAGATGGCACAATTACTCTTTTCTTTTGTAAAGAATCCTTGTGAGTCCAAAGATCCTTCATGCTGAATATAGACAGTCATATAGATGTGGTCCCAGTACAATTGAAGCACCAAGCTGTGCCTCCTCTGTCATCTGCCTCTATTAATTGTGCCCGTCTGGAAGCTTCTAAAGACCATTGACAGGTGAGTTCCTCAAAAATCTGTTTGGGGTAATAATCCTTAATGATTCTCCCAAAGCAAGAAGGAATACAGGGGCTTCTGAAGTGGCTCATCTAGGCTTACCCTAGTCAACATTTCTGCAATATCGTGTGCTGGTAGGACTTCTGGAAATATATATGAGAGCAGGGAATCCCCTGAACTTTAGGGAGTTTTTTAGTATGGGGGAATACCTGCTCTGTCATCTGAAACTTAAACTGACATGTCTTGTGCTTTAGGCTATAATACAGACTGCTACGTTGAATTATTTTACCAGGTGTTCTAGAGTACCGTTAAAGAGGAAGGGAGTTATCATAGAACCCTAAAGCAGGAAAAGTCAGCAAAGGAAGTCTGTTCTGCTTCCTCTTATCTTCCATTTCTATACTTTAACTGCATGTTCTTCATTTTAATTTCAGGTCAGCTCCCTGATAACCTCAATCACATATCCCAGGGGTGCCTGCAGACTCTGAAGACCTTCATAACCACAAGCAAAGGTGTTCTAAGAACACAAACTTGCTTAACTAATATCTTTCCCCCAGAATTCAGTTTCTCAAAGGCAGTAAGTCTTTTGTGCCCATAAAGCATTACCAAGACAGCAACATGATTATTACCAGCCATAATGGGATGGAGGAGAGAAACCCCTTTTGTTTCATCAGTAAGTTCTGAAAGAATGTGAACATGAGAATTCTTTAGGCCATGACAGTTTCTTCTCTTCATCAAATCCTACACAAAGTTTCTATACCAGAATTTACCATGTACCATATCAAGAATTTTTAAAAATGGAATTCATGAAATTTGAGTCAAAAAAAAACCTTTTGATGTATTTTTAAATAAGGACTTTTCTTACTAAAGCAATAGACAACGGCCACATACCAGAGCCAGATCCTGAGGCGGTCACGTCATAAATCAGATCTTTAAGAGTTTTTCCAGCATTGACTAGATTGCACTCAGAGAGTGGTTCCTCCACATTCTGTCGCTTTTTCTTCCTGTGTGTGCACGGCCGACCTTGGCATGTCCATACAGTCAGCATTGCAGCTATGGAGAAGAGGCAAATGGGCACAGTAATAACAACGGTCAGCGCCATGGGTCCGAGTCTGGAGGCATTTGGTGATGCTGCAGTTAAAAAAAGAAAGAACATGATCACAAATTAACCCATTTTAAATATGTTCAAAATTGGCAAAGCAGTCACCAAGATTTTACACCTATAATGTACAACTTAAACAATATGCTGTTATGTTAATTGGTAAAGATTGTGTTGTCTAACCAAACATGGGCAAAGGGAGTTGAGGTTAGGTTGCAGCTAGGAATGGTTATGCCAGGTGACAATGGGAAACAGAATTAGGATCGTGGAAAGGCACTAGCACATGGGATCTTTTTTAAAAACTTCCAAAGCATTTAACACTTTCCTATTATTTTCTATTCTCTTTTCTATTTAGCAGTCCATTCTGGGAGCACATTCATTCACTCATTCATTCGTGCCATAAATAATTATTGAGCTCTTGCAACGTGTTCCCACTATTCCAGGTGCTGGAGCTATGGGGCTGAGTGAAAAATCCCAATCCCTGCTTTCGTAGAGCTTATGTTCTCATACATTTACTAAACAGGGAGTTTTGTAATACAAAGTCAACAGATGATAAGTACTATGAGCAAAAGAGCAGGAGAGAAAAGAGGGAGTGATGGCAGGATGCTACTTTAGAGAGAGTGATGAGGAAAGGCTACTCTGGGAGGTGTCTCAGCAGACCTGAGTGAAGCAAAGGAGCAACTGGTGGAGGTATCATAGGGAAGAGTGTTCCAGAAGAGGAAAAGCAAGTGCAAGGGCCCTGAGGTGGGAGCCTGCTTGGCATATTCAGGAGCAACAGCTAGCATGGACCTAGAATGCAGTAAGTGAAGGGAAATACAGAAGGAAATGGAATCATAGAGGTAAAAAAAGAAAAGATCATGTGAGGTCTTGTAGGCTAAGAGAAGGACTGTGAATTTTTTCTAAGTAGAAGCTGTTGCAGGGTTTTGAGCAGGGGAGAGACAAGATCTTTCATTTTGAATGGCTGCTGTTTGGAGAATAGACACTAGGGGGCAATAGTAAAAGCAAAGGACCAATTAAAAACCAAAAGCAGTAATTCAGTGAAACGTGATGGTCCTAGATGACAACTCTATCTAAAATAGCATATCCTACCAACCCTCATTCACTCTCTATACCCTTCTCCTTCTTTATTCTAACCCCGTCTCTTATCACCACCTAGAACATCATTTATTCATTTATTTATTATGATTCCTTCCAGAGAATGTAAGCTTCACGAGAGAAAGAACTATGTTTTGTTCACAGCTGTTCACAGCTATCCCCGCAGTGTTTACAGCAGTGCCTGACACACAGTAGGTGATCAATAAATAGTTCCAGAATGACAGAATCCTGGAAAATTCTACTAATTTTGTCCTTAATAAGTAAAAGACCAGATTTTTAGTTTTAGAAAAATAAATGTGATAACTGAAACCAAATTAAGTTTAACATTGAATTTGTGAGTCTAATTTTAAAATATACATAGCCTGTTTTAACTTAAGCTTTATTTTGCATTTTACAAATCTTTTTTTTATAATTTAGAAAAAAAAAGTGGTTCATAATGAATCTATGATGAAAGATAGCCAACCAGTTACCACTGGGTTAACTCTGACTCATGGTGACCCCATGTATATCAGAGTAGAACTGCTCTCCATAAGGTTTTCACTGACTTGATTTTTTAGAAGTAGATCGCCAGGCCTTTCTTCCAAGCACCTCTAAGTGGACTCATCTAAACTTTTGGTTAACAGCTGAGTGCGTTAACCATTTGCACTGCCCATGAACTCCTATGATAAGAGATACTTCCTGTGTTTTTCACAAAAGCTACTTTGACACCATGTTAGATGGTAAATGCCACTTGAAACTGTTAGCACATTGTTCCTTTCCATTCACCTAAAGAGAATCTCAGCATTAATTTAGTTTTTTCTCCAAGTCCTACTGTTGGTAATATAGATTTTTACTTCTAATAAACCTTGTGGTGTATTTGATAGACTATAGGAACAGAATTCTGAAGACGTAGGTTCTCAAAAAGCAAGGAGAAGTAGAAGAATGTAGGCCTTGGAGAGAGGCAAGCCCAGTTCCAATCCTGGGCTGCCACGCCGTTGCTATGTTGACTTTGGACAAACTGGCCCCCAGCTGACTCCTGAACAGGCCAACGAGAATGACAGACAGTGCAGGGAAAGCAATAGCATAATCCTTGTACCTTAAAGTCTTAAACAAATGGTAATGATAGTGGACTTGGTGAATTAAGCCATTCCTCAGGCTTCCTTCTTCACACTGACAATCTTAGAGAGTTTATTATATGAAGTACACTTGAATTTTACTTACAAAGTGTGAACAAAGACATACGAACAAATTTAAAAAGATATTTAATTCTAAAGCAAAGAGTCAGAGTCCTAAAAAAAAAAAAAAAAAGTGTTCATAAGACATTTCACTATAACCCTAACAACAGTAGTCTCTCTAATTTGCTTACTTTAAATAAGCAGAAGATTTAAAACTGTTACGTGAACTTTGGAAACAAACATAATCCATGCTCTTCGACTTTGCTTTGTGAATTCTGGCAGATCAGTAACTTTGCTTCTCCTGAGTGTTTCAGGATTCCTCTGAAATCATTAGTGGTGCAGGTGCATATGAGGAGCGCTTGGCCTTGAGTGTTCTTAAGAAGAGCTGTTAAAAGAGTTCTCTGACTTCCCTTTGCATTAGAAATTATTAATCCTGGTGCTTGTGACTTTTAAAGCTTGCTGTCATAAGAAAGTTTTATTTTCCATTTCACAATGATCTTTCAAACCTGTATTTCAAGTTGTAACTATATTGTTATGCCCTCACTCAGGTATTCTAGGCATTCTAAGAAAGCCACAGAATTTACTTGGTAACATTTCAAGTTACAGAAACATCTTTTTAAATTTTTTTTTTAAGTAAAATTCCATTATTGGATATACTTATATGGCTACCTTTTATTTGGATATATTATATGTTATTAGGCGCTATCAGCATAAACATTAGAGTGAGAGAGCTTATTGATTGCCTTCATTTTAATCAAGGTCTATTAACCAGAGTCTGGGTCATCACTACAGCAACTAATAAAGAGAAAAAGGATCAGAAGCCCTGAAAATAGAATAATCTGTATAAAAGTGGGCTGCTCTAGTGCTGGCGACTGCTTTCAGGGGTATTTATTACAGGTGGGCAATTTTTCTACTTTTGTGAACAAATTTACTGACACCACAGAGAAAGAAAAAAGATGACTCAGCAAAAATACAGGCTGGCAACACCAGTCAGAAAGAGCTCATTAAATACTGAACAATTTAAAAGCAAACATTTGTAAAACTATGTTTTAAACCAAATGCTGATTGTAATCTCTGCAGAAGAAATGAAGAGACACTGTAGTCTATACCCAACTAATCACGGTGAAGGAGACGGTAGTGCAGCTAAGAATGCATTCTTATAATACTTACCTTTGATGAGCATATTAATTTTTGAAGCAGGTTTTATATTCCTGATCAAAGAAAAACTTACTATTTGATAATTATCAATTTTTGAGATTTTCTGTGCCAATTGAGATGTACTCTCCAAGGAATAACCAGCTCCAGAGAGGGGTATGTTAATCCCAAAAGTGTGGTCTGGGGAGTGTTGCTAATTGAAGTTATTCCCCTCCCAGCAAATTGAATAGAGGAGAATGGGAAAAAGAGAAAAGCACTAGCTCAGATGAGCGAGAGCCTAGCTCACAAAGATTTACCCTGTATATAATTTCTACAGTACACTGAATGGAAACAACTCAGAGAAAGGACATTTCATCCAAGGCAGAAAGAAGAAAATGTTGATCCAAATGGGATAGAAGAGTCTGGACAGCTAGAGATTGTCAGGTGAAAGGCGAAGACTGTAAGAAGGTGAGAGAAGACAAAAAGAAAATGGAAAGGAAAGAGGAAGAATGAGAAAGAGAAAGGAAGAAAGAAACAAGCATAAACAATTTTATCTTTGTGTACTTTGCAACTTTCTCTAGAGACCTAGGTGGAACTGGTAATGATGAAAGCCAACGGTGGTTGGCAAAACCCAAGTTAAGACTGTGAAACTAGTTGAAATGCCTCAGCTTCCCCCCAAAAAAGTTCAGTACCACCACCTCCTAGCCACTTCCTATTTCTTGCTTTAGGGAAGAAAACTCAGCAAGATGAGAAAATGTAAGCATGATCCCTAGGTTTTCTCCCCTCCTGACCTCTTCTCTTTCTTTATTAAATAAAGTATGAAAACATATTAATGTTTATAAGATTTATATGACCTTCAAATTAAATAATTTGCATTAATTAAATTCTACATGCTATTTGAAGGAGATGGCTTAGAACTAAGTTGAGGCTTACAATTGGTCATTTGCTTCAAATAACTCATATTGACCAATGGCACAAAAATCTTATCGTATAATATCTGTATTCAATTTACAGACAGATTTTCCCACTATATTTGAATAGCATTCAACTGAATAAAAACAAAGACATTACAATGGAGAGACGTATAGAAACTGTTTGAGGAGAGAGGAACTAAAGATATATATACTGGCTGGACAGCTGTTTAAAAACAAATTTAGGCAAAGAAGATAGAGGTCTTCATCTAAAGTGTATTTTTGTGAAATTTTTCAAGTCTAAGGCTTCCTTCCCAAAAGTCACTGTAGCAAGTAGTTACAGAAATTTAAAAGGACCCAAACACCCCAAAATAAACTACTAACTTAGCATTGAAACCACTCCTACTCCTTTTACTAAAGGTTTTTCCCAAGTGAAAAGATACCCCTCTGTAAGGTTTATTTCATGAATGTGTAAACACCAAGTCTTCAACTGTCTCCCCCCTTCCCCACACACATACATAGCATGCGACTTTGAAATGTTCTCAGGTAATAAATCGAATAAAAAGATAATGCTACTTGAGATGCTTCCTGACGGGTCTCTTTCTGGCTTGGAACCTGGGAGAAAGAAATGCCACCATGGTCAACTGAATGATGAAGTGATGGTCTTTCCACCCTCCCACCCTATAAACTTTCTATGACACAGCCCTGTGATTTCAGTTAAATGTCTTTTGTCTAGTTCACAGTCTTCAACTTTTCTGAGGAAGAAAAAGAGTGGAAATAATATGTGCCGCTGAAGCAGAAGAGAGAATATATTTCCTCTAAGACACTGAAAGCTACCTCATTAGGTAGCTGAACAGGACTAGCTTCTTTTGTCAAAAACAAAGTGACATGCTAAGCAAGGAGAAATTTCACAAGTCTTCACGATGAAATCTTTAACCTGCCACTTCAAGTATCCTTAAATGTGGGAACCATCATTTCAAATATTTCTTGATGGTAATGAAAATACTTTTCTAATTGGTTTCAGGTTGCTTTACTAAATTGGTTCAAAGACTGGACCCAAATGGATTGATTTGTGTAGTGCTGCACTGAGAACAGCTCTTTAGGGGGGAAATGCCAGAGAAGTAGGGCAGTCAACGCTCCTGTGGAGAAAACTTCATGTAAGAGCGGGGGGAGGGGGGAAGAGATAAGAAAAAATATCTTCATGAGATATTCCCATCATGGTGAATCAGTCCAATATAAAAGAATATGTAACTGCAATTCGGCAGCACTGGGTGTAAGGACCTAAGTCACAAACACCGGTTTTATTGTTTTGTTGTTTTTGTTGTTGTTAGTTGCCATCAAGTCTGCTTTGACTCATGGCGACCCATGTATAATAGAACAAAAAGTTGCCTTGTCTGCACCATCTTCATGATCCTTTGTATGTTTGAGTCTATTGTTGCAGCCATTGTGTCAATCCATCTCACTGAGAGTTTCCTGTGCCTTTGTTGGCCCTCCACTTTACCAATCATCCCTCCGGATGACGCGTCCAAAGTAAGCAAGGTGAGGTCTTAGACAATATTCTGTGATCCAAAGGTTTTTATAGGCTAATTTTTGGAAGCAGATCACCAGGCCTTTCCTCTTAGTCTGTCTTAGTCTGGAAGCTCCACTGAAACCTGCCCACCATGAGGGACCCTGTTGGTATTTGAAATACTGGTGGCATAGCTTCCAGCATCACAGCAAGGCACAAACCATCGTAATACAGCAAACTGATAGACGAGTGGTTGTTTATTTACCTAACACTACCATTAATTCTGTACTCACTGATCACAGGCAGCCCCCAGGAGTTTGTCCTGGATTATTACTTCTTCTCAGTGACCATTATAAGTTAAATCAGGAATAATCTAGTTACAAGACAATTCAATTAAATCTCTCCAACATGCTCCACTATAGGTAGCAGCAAATGGTCTCCCCTCTGCCCACAGTGAGAATAATCGGGTCAGACAGTTTATTTCTGATCAGCATGAACCTCAACTAACAAATGCAGAATATTTTCTAATCTAAAGAGTCAGTTGAGCCATGAAGGGTGAGAAAAATAATATGATAATTATTTCTCCGTTTTTAGTCAAATCAGATGAGCTATTGACAGGCCATTCCCTTGCTCAGTGCTCAATCTATAAATGACTATCTGCATGCATTGTCTTCCCCTGGCCTGGTTTCATAATTTTATAGCAGGCAGGGAGCACCACACACAAAAGTACTTCCTGAGCAGGTTCTCCCTGTGCTGCTGGTTTTGGGGGAGAATGTGAGGAACATTAAGAAACTAAATCTTCTTCTGCCCATTAACATCTAAATTTGGGAATATAATGTTTTCATATTTTAAGGAAATAAAAATACTGCATTGAAAAATACAAACATTGGCATAAGGGGTGTCATGGATTGAATTGTGTTCCTCCAAAATGTGTATCAACTCGGCTAGTCCGATTCCCAGTATTGTGTGATTGTCCACCCTTTTGCCATCTGATGTGATTTTCCTATGTGATGTTGATGAGGCAGGATTATTGGCAGTTATGTTAATGCGGCAGGACTAAATCTACAAGATTAGGTTGTGTCTTAAGCCAATCTCTTTTGAGATATAAAAAAGAGAAGTGAGCAGAAAGACAGGGGGACCTCATACCACCAAGAAAGTCGTGCCAGGAGTGAAGTGCATCCCTTTGGACCCGGGGCCCCTGTGCAGAGAAGCTCCTAGACCAAGAGAAGATTGATGACAAGGACCTTCCTCTAGAGTTGACAGAGAGAGAAAGCCTTCCTCTGGAGCTGGTGCCCTGAATTCTAACTTCTAGCCTGCTAGCCTGTGAAAGGATAAGCTTCTGTTTGTTAAAGCCATCCACTTGTGGTATTTCTATTATAGCAGCATTAGATGTCTAAGACAAGAGGTATGAAGAACTTTCACTCAGAGATGAAATCAATAAAATGTAGACAGGACAATTTAAACAGGCTCCACAATTAGTTTTCCTTAATTGCGGGGCATGTACTCAGCAAAAATATCAGAGATTATAATTTCTTAATTTCTGTCATCAAAATATATCCTCAAATGATGTTTGTAAAGAAATTAGTAATTATTCAAGGAATATTTTAGTTGTTTTTTAATCAACCCTTTAAATGAAAAAAAAATGAAAAGTTTCTTAGAAGCTCATATCTGCTCCCCCAGCTCATAGCTGAAAGCCTTGTTCAGAGAAATCACTCAAGAATATTGATGACAAGAAAAAGTTCCATTTCTCTGTTCTGTTGTTTTTGCTAGTATATTCACACAAAACAGCCTGTTCACTTGGAAAAGATTGTTGTGTGGTAATTATGTTTTGACCTAGCTCAATGTCCTGTACATGATAATCACCCAATAAATATTAACTGAGTAAACAGATAATAGTATTTACATAACCAAGAGAATTAGGAGCTTACATTTAAGGTAAAATCCTCAGTTTAGAATTAGTTATGAATTTTATTTTCAGTTTCCTACTAGATTCCTATGAACAAAAATGTCATAACGTACTAAATCAAAGTGTACTTGTTTCATGAGACAAGAAATGCTTCTATATTAAACTTTTCAAATGCAAGTTGGACTTTGTGTGCTTATATTTCATAGCACTTTCGAAGGTATAAAAAACCATAGCACCTTTCACTTTATGGGAAAAAAAAAAAAAGCACCTGGCTGGCACACCTGTCAGGTGTACATTGAATCCTCAGAGACTTGAGCTATAAATGGATTTGTTCATGTGATGGCAGTGCAATTCCACAAGGGGTCCTGTAAGCATTTCTCAGCAGGCACACGTCACCTTGCCCTGGGTATAGCAATGAGTGTACGTTTATAATAGAAAACCATAGGAAAGCTGGGCAACAACAGTGGATTTTTTTTTAAGGAATAAAGATAATAAGGTTTTTAAACTCACAAAAGAATAACACTTCCTTCCTGTGCCTGCAATTTTTATAATTATGACATGCTTTAGAATTATTAATTTCTGATAAGTTTGATTTGGATGTTACGGCAGTTTATCTTGCTTCAGATGAAAACCACCATAGTTTAAAGTCTAATTTGGACATGCACCTAATCAATATATATTGTACACCTATGACAACTGTGACAACTGACATAATAATTTTTCTTTTTCTCTTTACACAACTGAGAAGAGAACAGGAAGGTGGCAATTGTACCGAGATTAATAAGGCACCCACATTTTGATGCTGTACATATATTTTCTTCACTGAAACTAATTACTTGCATTAGTGAAAATATAATAGCATTATTAAAATATAAATAGTGTATTGAAATCTGGGAGGCAAAATCAGAAATTATTATTATACTTATTCTTTCAAGGACTGAATGTTTTGGTAGTAAAATGGAAACAAAGATATCTGAAACTTGAAGGTTTGTATTGAATAGTCTTCCATATGAAGGGGTTCAATTAATGCAAGCATGAACTAAGTAGCAATTCTTATCAAAATTAACCCTATACATCCCCAGCTTCCCTAACTCAGATTTCCTGGTTTTATTCTGGATGAATTTTCATGGAGAATTCGGGAGTACCGTTTATGCTATGAGACATCACAACCATTTCTGAGTATTTCTCTTATGTTACCTAGTGTCACCAGAAATCACTTCTGTTACAAACTGAAATGCAATCCAGCCATGAAGGAATTAAGCAAAATATGATTCCTTCACATAGGAAAAGACATGTTTTAATATTAAGGGATAAATGTAAGAGATAAAATTGTATTAAGCAGAATAATCTCAACTCTGTTAAAAATGGAAAGTACAAGCCCACAACCACCGGAAGAAAGGAAATAGTAAAGATCAGAGCAGAAATAAATGAAATAGATAACAGAAAAACAATAGAAAGAATCAACAAAACCAAAAGTTGGTTCTTTGAAAGAATCAACAAAATCGACCAACCACCGGCCAGACTGACAAAAG
>NW_004443972.1:12901677-12911930 GCF_000243295.1 Trichechus manatus latirostris
CATGAGAAACTATTTGTTCTGTAAGCCTTCACCTGAAGTACAATAAAATACAAAAAAAAAAAAAATAATGGAAAGTACACTAACCGTTCATAGGAAGAACTCTAAACCAGTGAATATAAACTCAAATATAAATTGAATGAATGAAATGAATGGAGAGAATCCATGCCCCATAAAGAAGAGTTAGTCACTATTCAGCTTCAGCCTCCTGATATATTGTGGGAGACCTCAGGGGTCCCATATCTGCTGATTTTTCAAGGGAAGCCAGGAATCTCGATTTTTATACTAAGACTCTTAATTTTTTAACATTTTAAATAAATTCACTTTTCTTTTCCAGAAACTGCGCAGATCAAACTGTGGTCCAGATACAACCCACAGGCAGGCAGAACTCTGAATGACTTGTTTTTTTGCTTCTATGTTAATTAGGATTGGATCTAACTACAAATAACAGAGGAAACCAATATAAGGTTCCCTCTCTCATGTAAAAGAAATTTGAAGATTGGGGGAGGAGGTTCTATTAAACTTTCAAACTTGAACAAACCATATTCTTTGACTCTTGCCTCCCTTGAACCTTGAGATCCCTAAGAACAAAACCCAAGGTTTTCCTCATTAGTAAAAGCAGACACACATGAGGAAAAAAATCAGATGGCAGTATCAGAAACTTGGACAATAATGTTCCTTTATGTGGCCCTTTGTTTTGGTTCTTGGGAAAACAGTTTGAGAGATTTTTCCTCTAATCCCTGAGGAGTTACCTTTGCCCTAGTTTTCTACCTCAGAGGGTTTGTTACTTTTATCAGGACTGATTGACATTTCTTGGGTAAACTGTAAACAATTTGTGGTTTGATACTTTTTGTCTGGTCCTCGGCTATATAGCCTGCCCTGTGACTGGTATGCACCTTGCAGAGACTGATCAACAGACTATGCAAATGAAATGTCTGTTGCCTACCGAGATCAGATTGGTCAGTTTGTAGCCCCTGCTGGGAGGGGCCATGCCTTGAAATTGACAAGGAGTTGTGTATATATGCAGCCAACCCCACAGAGGTTTTTCAGAGAGAAAGAAGCAGGAAAGAAGCAGAAGAAATAAAGAAGGGAGAAACAGAGAGAGAGAGGTGGCAAGGAACCTCCTAAAGGAGTTGTAACAGGGGTCAAGGTCTGTAACACTGAAGACAGCGAGAGGCTCAGAAGAGGCCCTGTGGCAGAGTGGATGGTGAAAGATGGCAGGGCCAAGGGGAGCCTGTCCTGAAGGAACCAAGAAGACCCTGTCCTGAGGGGGCTGAGAAGAGCCTGTTCTGAGGGGGCTGAGAGGAGGCCCGCATGGAGGAGAGGAGCTGAGAGAGCTGTCCTGCACTGAAAAAGGAAGACTTTGCCTGCATGCTTCCTGATTCTGATACCGAGTTGTACCCTGTTGCTTCCTTAATAAACTAAGTACCATCTGTGAGTTCTGTGTGGCCATTGCAATGGATTATCGCACTCAGAAGAGAGGAAGAGCGTGCCATGAGAGGGATGGCTGGTATTAGAATTGGTAAAAAGGAAGGAGAGTGGAGGTATGTCTGGCCTTCACCTCATAGGGCTCAGTCTTAGGCTGATCTTGATTTGTATTATCCCCCCTGAAGTTAGATAGGTTCTCACAATACTACTACTACTACTAGTCTCATCTTACAAATGTCTTAATAAAATTGGTCACTGACTCACATGACAAGAAATCTGAAAGTAGGCTGACAATATGATTGAGTTTCTTTATTAACAAACCATGAAACCAGCCTACTTGTCATGTGAGTCAGTGAACTCCCTTATTGTTTAAGACATTACTATTTAAGTTTCTAATACTTATAGCTGAAAACATTCTGACTGATGTATCACTATTTTGCTAATATGATGGGTGAAAAAAAAAGGTATGTTCTTATTTTAATTTGTATCTCTTTTGCTATTAGCAAGGTTGAACATCTTTTCAATAGTTGACCACTTTAGATCTCTTCTGTAAATTTTCTGTCCTTTGCCCATTTTTCCACTGAGCCCCCCTTTTTCCCTCTCTCCTCTTTTCTCCCCCTTTCTCTTGACACACACACACATACACACACGCACAATTACCTTCTTCCAGTCACATATGCTAGAAATATTTCTACTCATTATTTAATTTATCTTTAGGTTTCATTTATGTTGTCTTTTATCATTCCTTTTTATTCTAGATTTTTATTTTAGTTTTCATGTAGTAAATTATATCTGTCTTTTCTTTTTATAGTGCCTGTACTTCCTGCCTTATTTAAGAACAGCTTCCATAGTACAAAGACATAAAAATTCTTTTTTTCTGAATTTTCTTCTGACATTTAAATTGTTTTATATTTCACAATTAGATATTTAATTGAGCTGTAATTTATTTTAGTATATGGTATGACACTGTGGTACAAACCTTTCTTCCAGATGGATAGTTAATTATGACAGCATCATTTCAAAACTAAACTATCCTGGAAATTCCATTTCTGCCAAGTTACGTGTTAGAAGTCCACAGAAACTCTTCTTAGTGTGGCACACACAAAAATGCTAAATAAATATAAATAAAACATCTTTTTTTGATTATATGATTAAGCTGGTGAGAAAATAAATGAATTGCTCAGCAGCCAAAAATAAAGTGCAAATCCAGAGAGGTGCATGAGCACTGGGGCCGCCATTTACCCAGGAGACATCTGCCAATTTCTGGCGGCCAAGTGCTTAGTTTACCAGACTTTATCAAAAGATGAAGAGGTAAAACATGTTTCCTGAAAGAGTGAAAGATCAGATCAGAGACCCTCGAAACTGTGAATGGCATTATCTTGAAAACAAAACAAAACAAAAAATGTTCCACAGAGTGACCTAGGGCAGGGGACTGAAAAAAGAAAAAAACAAACCCATTGCCATCAAGTCGATTGTGACTCATAGCGACCCTACAGGACAGAACAGAAGTGCCCCATAGAGTTTCCAAGGAGTGTCTGGTGGATTCGAACTGCCGAACTTTTGGTTAGCAGCCGTAGCACTTAACCACAACACCACCAGGGTTAGGGAAGGGGAGGGTATAATGCCTGTTTCTCTCAACCTTGGCTTTGTGTAGAGCAGAAAAAAGAAGGAACAAAAATCTGCCCAAGAGTTTCTCACTACAAGTGTACACCCTTCTATGCAGTCCTAGAGCCAGAGTTCACTCTCTGTATTGGCTCTAAAAAACAATTAAAAACTGAGTGAGTTTGGGTTGGTATCTGGCAGAAGTTTATGTAAATCTCCCCTGGAGAAACACATTTTAAATAAGGCTTTGAAGATTTTTCCCCATAAGATTCCTAAAAACATGAGCTTAGGATCAAAAATCACAAAACACTTAAGGAAAGAAGTGCCAGAAATATGATTTTGCAGAAACCAAAAATAGTGGACTCAAACCCATAGAATCTGTATATAATGAAATTGTAAGGGAATCAAAGATACAGAAACTATGAAAGAAAAAAAAAGAGTTTAAGAGATGTGGAGAATAGAGAGAAAAAGAGAGAAAGCTTAACCTACATCCAATTGGGGACTTAAAAAGGAGTAAAGGTATTGTGAGAAGAATTGATAGGAACTGATTAGAGGACTCCCAGGCAGAACCCAGTGTAGAGACACGCACCCAAAACATCTTCCGGTGTAAAGGAAACTATTTTTTACCTATTGTTTGTTTGCTGTTCCTAAATTTCCCCCTCAATGCACACTAAATTGTATAAATAAGGCTTTTCTTTTCGAAATGAAAATATTCTTGAAGAGTTAAGGATACATCATTTAGTCTGAAGGTGAGTGTTTCCCACCAAAATGCCTTCTCTCCTAACCTCAGAGTAAGCGGAGGGCAGAACAATCTAGCATGTGTTGTTCGTGTGCAGAAAACTTGACAAAGCCTGGGAGTACTGGTTCAAAGGGCGCTGGAGCAATAGGAAGGAAAGTAAGGTGGACAAATATTTTTGGAATTGAAAGATATCTGGTCTGAAAATAAATAAGAAGAGGAAATTAGACAGGTTAAGCTGCATAAAGTATATGTAAGTTTCTCTTGTTTAACTTATTTGAAGTCTATATTTAAATTTTAAATAGCACTACACTTGTTTTGTGAAATAACCTATTTGCTGTTAGGAAAGATACGACCTCAAAGGACTAGTCAAATAAATGACTATTTTTGGAAATAGTTGCTGCCTTCCAAGTTTTACATGGAAAAACTTAATAGTTCTTGATAAACAAGTTAAACTTAAAGGATTACTTCTCCAGTGACATCAAGGATATCTACTTCAATAAGCTCAGGGAAGGTGACAAGTTTTTTAATATTGTATTTCCACCAAAATATAAAATTACTTCTATCAAACATAAAATGATTAGTTCCTAAAAGTTAAACCCATGTGTAATGCCAAACAAGAAGAAGGTATTTTCTGTAAGGGCAAGCAATTAAATGTAATGTGATCTAAATCGAATCTTACCTACAAATGATCTAAATTAATTTGACTTAAATCTAATCCATCTTAACATTAAACATGAATGAGTTAGAAGGTTTTTTAAAGCCCATTTAAAAGGAAAGCATTTGAAATTAAAATAGTAGCTAGACTTTTGAATAGTTTTTTATACTAGTAAATTAAAATAATAAATGTCCTTACTGCATTTAAAATTACCACATTTTAAATATAAACTAAAGTGGTGTTATTAAACTGTGAAGATAACCTATTAGTGGGATCTGACCAGCATTTTTATTTAATGAAATAGCATAAATCAGAGTACCTCACACATTTGATGGGTAAGTATGTTTTGTGAAATTCTTGTTTCAGTTGTATGTACGTGTGGAGTGGGAGGTGTGAACACTAGGAAATTATAGAAAATGTATTTCTGTCTGTGTGTCACAATGGAAAGCTGTGTGAAAGCCACTAGTCTGAGGTCTTAGGAATTAGAGGCAAACACTTAAAAGGATTTTTGGAAGAGAGAGTGTAAGTACAGGCATTTCTCCAATTGCAGAGTAACTGGGGCGCCAGCAGGAAGAAGAAGAGGGTAGGAAAGTCATGAGCTATATTCAAGGTAGAAACTTTGTCCCAAGGAAACAAACCAAGAGCCTAATCATTACAAATGAGATTTAAGGGCAGAACGGAGCCGCCTGGAACATGATGCAACTGGATTACTCTCATCATGCTCAGAAATCCAGAAATGGCCCTGCAGTCTGGGGCGATGGATAAGTAGCACAGAAATAAAGATGGAAGTGCTGGAGAGGCAAGGGTCCACTTGGCTTATAGCTGGAACTGTAATGAAAAGTCCCAGATTTCATCCCACCTTCTCTGGTCACCTCCCCACCTTTTCTTCTACCGTTTTGCCCATGAATATGATGCAGGGTGTTAAGTACTGCAGAAATGCCACTCTGTATATAGTTTTCATAGTGCTTTCATATGTGATCACATTTGAAATCAGCAAGTCAAGAGCAAGGGATAGGCAGAGCAAGGGATAGCAATCCCACTCTCTGATGACACAGAAACAGCAGAGTTGTTGCCACTGGCTGGTGTGAGGACCCAGCCTGGAGGCTCCCAACTCCTCTCCAAATAGCTGCTGTTCCAAATACAGCTAATAACCATGCAATGCTGCCTCACAGAGAGAACAACCTGAAACAGGATGATTGCATGTACATACCTATTCAGTTTAATTTATCATATAATATCATTAAAGAAACAAATTCTTAGTTTAAGTAAATAGGTATAAAATGTCACACAACATTCTTTGTAGACATACTAATTACTGGCTAAACAACACATATCTTCCCAATTATAAGTAATTTTTGGAAACCCTGGTGACGTAGTGGTGAAGAGATCAGCTGCTAACCAAAAGGTCAATGGTTCAAATCCACCAGGCACTCCTTGGAAACCCTATGGGGCAGTTCTACTCTGTCCTATAGGGTCACTATGAGTCGGAATCGACTCGAAGGCAATGGCTCTGGTTTTTTTTTTTGTTTAATAAGTAATTTTAATAGACAGGTTTGTTGCTAGGGGGGAAAGCTCATATTTTACATCCCATGGAACTCTGGGTTCCTAGAAAAACACATATATCTAATATGTAATATACAGAGTAGACATTAAATAAAGTATATCAGAATTACGTAAAGGACTCCAATCTCAGTATCTACCAAGACTAGCTTAAAGATACACTACCAGAGCACATGCACTGGCAATAACCCCCACAACTCCTACATATATTATCTGAGGTTTATATTTTAAAACTGACTGAAAAGAACAAGAATTGAAAATTCAACTGAGGCTTGTAATGAAAATAATAGTATCTGAGACATTGAAGTTTGTAAAAACCTCCCACATACATTTACAGTAAGCAAATCACTGTATTTTACATAGATAAAACTGCTTTCCAAAAAAACCAAAACCAAACTTGTTGCCGCTGAATCCATTCTGACTCATAGCAACCCTACAGGACAGAGTAAAACTGCCCCATAGGGTTTCCAAGGGGTGGCTGGTGGATTTGAACTGCTGACCTCTTGGTTAGCAGCTGAGCTCTTAACCACTACACCACCAGGGCATATAAAATTCATATTCATTATAGCTTTCTTTAAATTATCTCATTATCATGGGCCTCTGCCTCCATAAACATAAATACATTAAAAATTATATTTATGACTACATTGGTCTAAAGATGAATACAGTCCAGACTATATTACATTCATTTCTTTCTTTTAATTTTAAAAGAAATTACATTCTCCTGCACCCCTAAAAGTATCATGGGACCTAGGCGGTGCCTATGTGCCTAATGGCTAAGTCAGCCCCAACCACTATATACTCACTCAGATGCCTATAATAAAAAAGAGACAATACCCATGGTCTCGAGGGGACATCTAGCTCAATTGACATAACACAGTTTATAAAGAAAATGTTCTACATCCTACTTTGGCGAGTAGCATCTGGGGTCTTAAAAGCTTGTAAGTGGCCGTCTAAGCTACTCCACTGGTCCCATCCCATCTGGAGCAAGGGAGAATGAAGAAAACCAAAGACACAAAGGAAAGGTTAGTCCAAAGGACTAATGGACCACAATTACCACAGCCTCCACTACACTGAGTCCAGCACAACTAGTTGATGCCCAGGTACCACCACTGACTGCTCTGACAGGGATCACAATAGAGGGTGCTGGACAGAGCTGGAGAAAAATGTAGAACAAAATTCCAACTCACAAAATAAGACCAGAGTCACTGGTCTGACAGAGACTGAAGAAACCCTGAGAGTATGTCCCCCAGGTACCCTTTTAACTCAGTACTGAAGTCACTCCTGAGGTTCACCCTTCAGCCAAACATTGGACAGGCCCATAAAACAAAATGAGACTAAATGGGCACAGTAGCCCAGGGGCAAGGACAAGAAGGCAAGACGGGACAGGAAAGCTGGTAATGGGGAACCCAAGGTCTAGAAGGGGAGAATGTTGAGAAGTTGTGGGACTGGCAACCAATGTCACAAAACAACATGTATATTAATTGTTTAATGAGAAACTAATTAGCTCTGTAAACCTTCATCTAAAGCACAATAAAAAAAAAATAGAGCGAGAGAGAAATACCAGGTTTTGGCAAAAATGTGGAGAAACTGAAACCCTCCTTCATTGTTAGTGAGAAAATGGTACAGGACTTTGGAAAACAGATGGGCTGTTTATTAAACAGTTAGACATAAACTTGCCATATGACCCAGCAATTCTACTCTTACATATCTACCCAAGAAAAATAAAAACATGTCCATACAGAGACTTCATAGCAGCATTGTTCACAATAACCAAAAACCTGAAACAATCCAAATGTCCATCAACTGGTGAATGGATACACAAAAATGAGGTATATATCCATACAACAGAATACAATTCAGCAATAAAAAGGAATAAATTTATATATGCAGCAACATGGATGGACTCAAAAACAACATGCTGTTTTTTGTTTCTTGGTTTGCTTGATTTTATTTTGTTTTGTTTTGTTTGCTGTGGTATAGCTGTAGCAATTCTGAGACTGCTCTCTGGGCATTGTGGAACTGAGCAAATGAACATATAAATTGATGAAGCTGAGAGCCAGGGTTCTCTCTGTTAGAGAATGGAGAAACAAACATGGGATGAGGACAAGGTCAGGAAGACCCCTGTGGGGTTGGACTGGAGTAGGAGGAAATATATATATAGATGGATATGTCTGCTGAAAGGAGTCCCTGGGCGGCACAAATAGTTAAGCACTTGACTACCAGCCAAAAGGTTGGCAGTTTGAACCCACCCTGAGGCGCCTTGGATAACAGGCCTAGTGATCTGCTTCCGAAAGATCACAGCTTTGAAACCCTATGGAGCAGTTCTACTCTGCACACGCAAGGTTGCCGTGAGTTGGAACTGACTTGACGGCAACTAACAACAACAACAAAATGTCTCCTGAAAGGGCCTAGAAGCAATGACACCCCAAGTATGGGGCAATCTGAGCATCAAAAAAATGACAGTAATGAACTATAGCTCATTGAATAAGATAGGTATCCATGAATCCATATCGCCATTTAATTAATTAATTAAATGGGGAACTAGCTCTTACTCAAAGTAGAGTGCCAATAAATAAATGCAGAAAGAATGAAATGGCTAACAGACACATGAGGAAACGCCCGCGATCACTAGCAATTAGAGAAATGCAAATCAAAACCACCATGAGATACCAACTCACCCCAGCATTACTGGCACGAATCAAAAAAACAGAAAATGTTGGAGAGGCTGCAGGGAGATTGGAACTCTTATGAACTACTGGTGGGAATGCAAAATGGTACAAACATTTTGGAAAATGATATGGCACTTCCTTAAAAAGCTAGAAAC
The DNA here is from genome assembly GCF_000243295.1 of Trichechus manatus latirostris. Lineage (NCBI taxonomy): Eukaryota > Metazoa > Chordata > Mammalia > Sirenia > Trichechidae > Trichechus > Trichechus manatus. The sequence continues at coordinate 12,910,486 of NW_004443972.1, forward strand.
AGAAATACCATATAATCCAGCAATTCCATTCCTAGGAATATATCCTAGAGAAATAAGAGCCATCACACAAATAGACATATGTACACCCATGTTCACCGCAGCATTGTTCACAATAGCCAAAAGATGGAAACAACCTAGATGCCCATCAACAGATGAATGGATAAACAAACTATTGTACATATACACAATGGAATACTATGCAACGATAAAGAACAATGATGAATCTGTGAAGCATCTCACGACATGCATGAATCTGGAGGGCATTATGCTGAGTGAAATAAGTCAATCACAAAAGGACAAATATTGTATGAGACCACTATTATAAAAATTCATGAAAAGGTTTACACAGAAAAAGAAACAATCTTTGATGGTTACAAGGGAGGGGAGGGTGGGGATGGAAAAACACTAAATAGGTAATAGATAAGTGGTATCTTTGGTGAAGGGTAAGACAGTACACAATACTGGGAAAGCCAGCACAACTTGTACAAAGCAAGGTCATGGAAGCTCGAGGGACAAATCCAATCTCCCTTAGGGACCAAATTACTGGGTTGAGGGCTGTGGGGACATTGGTCTCAGGGAACACCTAGCTCAACTGGCATAACATAGCTTATAAAGAAAATGTTCTACATTCTACTTTGGTGAGTAGCGTCTAGGGTCTTAAGAGCCCGTGAGTGGCCATCTAAGATACTCCATGAGTCTCACCCCTTCAAAAGCAAGGGAAATGAAGAAAACTAAAGACATAAGGGAAAGATTAGTCTAAAGGACTAACAGACCACAACTACTATGGCCTCCACCAGACTGAGTCCAGTACAACTAGATGGTGCCTGGCTATCACCACTGACTGCTCTGACAGGGATCACAATAGAGAGTCCCGGATGGAGCTAGAGGGAAATGTACAACAAAATTCTAACTCAAAAAAAAAGACCAGACTTACTGGCCTGACAGAGACTGGAGAAACCCTGAGAGTATGGCCCTCAGAAACCTTTTTAGCTCAGTAATGAAGTCACTCCAGAGGTTCACCTTTTAGCCAAAGATTAGATAGACCCATAGGACTAAATGGGCACACCAGCCCAGGGGCAAGGACTAGAAAGCAGGAGGGGACAGGAAAGCTAGTAATAGGGAACCCAAGGTCGAGAAGGGAGAATAGTGACATGTCATGGTGTTGTTAACCAATGTCATAAAACAATATACGTACTAACCGTTTTATGATAAGCTAGTTGGTTCTGTAAAGCTTCATCTAAAGTTCAATTTAAAAAACTGTTTAAAAAAATGTAGAAAGAATGATGGAGCTGGAAAATTATCATTTTGCAGCAATAATAATAACAGCCCAGTAAAACCAAATGAGACTAACAAGGTACAGTAGTCCAGTGACAAGGGCCAGAAGGCAGAAGGGGACAAGGAAGCTGGTGATAGGGAACCCAAGTTTGAGTAAGGATATTGTTGAT
>NW_004443972.1:12912030-12977253 GCF_000243295.1 Trichechus manatus latirostris
TAAAAAAGGTTGAGAAGTTAGAGGGTTGACATGTTGTGGGGTTGTTAACCAATGTCATAAAACAATATGTGTACTACTGTTTAATGAGAAACTATTTGTTCTGTAAGCCTTCACCTGACTGACAATAAAAAAAAAAGGTAGAAAGAATGATGGAGCTGGAAAATTAACATTTTGCAGCAATAATAATAATCATCTTTCAGATAAAAATAAATTTCAATAGATGCTAAAACTCGTAGGTAAAAGTTTAATGAGGAACAGAATATTTATATAGTCTCTGAGTATCTTCCTATAACTTGCTTATGAATCACAAAGATAAAAGGAGCAACTTTACAAGGGAGAATGTCAGGAAAGTTAAAGAAAGGCTGTGGTATTATTTCAGATTAAGAGACTAAAGTTACATGGCAACTTTAGTTGAATTGGATCCTGGAACAGAAAAAAAAAATTGTTATAAAGGGCATTATTAAAAAAATTAGCACAAATATGAATATGGAACATGGATTAGATACTAGCATTGTAACAATGATAATTTTGATAATCGCACTGTTATTATGTAAGAGAGTGCCCTTGTTTTTAAGAAGTATATACTTTCTCAGGAAAATATTAGGAAATATTTAGGGGTAAAAGAACATGAAGCCTATAACTGCCTACTACGGCCCTTCTAGCCCTGCTCTTTGTGACTCATACACAATGATTGAGTGAGACTATGCAAACAAGGTATATGGAACCTGTGATGGTTGGGGTTATGTGTCACCTTGGCTAGGCCATAATTTCCAGGATTGTATGGTTGTCCTCCATTTCACGTGTTGTGGATGCTGACCTCTGCATGTTGATGAGACAAGATTGGTATATGCTGTGTACTGGGTTGTAGCCTTGCAGGAGGGCGTGACTCAAGCTCCACCCTTACTAAAGTTATGCTCTTCCCTGGGGTTTGGCCTTCATCTGAGATACATGTGTGTGTCCTGGCGAGGCTCTGTCTCTCTCTGCATCTGGATTCTGTGTCGGGTTCATGATCAGTTGACCTCCCCAGAGGCCTGCTGTCTGACCTGCTGATTCTGGGATTCGCCGGCCTCCACAGCCTCTTTGGCTGGTGGCCTATCATGTGACCTGATTCACCAGCTTCTGCAGGTTTGTGAGCCAAGCAGCCTGTGATCTGAACTGCCAGTTTGGGTTCATCAGCTCCTGCAGCCACTTGGGTTCGAAGAAGCCTACGCCTGACCCACTAATTTGGGACTTGCCAGCCTCCACAACCACATGAGCCATTTCCTTTATACGGTTCGTGAGTTTTGTGAGACGTTGCAGTGAATTAGAGAACCCAAAGACAGGAGGGAGAGTACTGAGGGTAGAGGCAGTAGTTGATGTTAGAGATGATGGAGTGGTACAGCAGCTTGGACGTCTTTAACCTCTGCCTCATAGTAACTAGCTTTGTGCTGATCCTTGTAAAAGAAATTATTCGTTTAACAACTTACTCTCAACTAATGCAGAAAAATTACTGTGCATGTATATACATATCTGTACATGAGGCACTGGTGGTTCAATGGTAGAATTTTCACCTTCTATGCAGGAGACCAGGTTTCAATTCCCAATCAATGTACTTCATGAGTAGCCATCACCCATCTGTCCACAGAGGCTTGTGTTGCTGTGATGCTGAACAAGTTTCAGTGGAGCTTCCAGACTAAGACAGACTAGGAAAAATGGCCTAGAGATGTACTTCCAAAAATCAGTCAATGGAAGCCCTATAGATCACAATTGTCCAATTAGCAAACGATCACGAGGATGGTGCAGGAATGGGGAGCATTTTGTTCCACTGTGCATGAGGTTACCATGAGTCAGGGGCAACTCAACAGCAGCTAACAACAACAACATACACACACATGCACGCACACATACAGAGAAAGATTAAACAAAGAGAAAGAACGCTAAAGCAAATATGGCTGTTACAGATTGAAGTGTACCCCCAAAAAAGATACATTGAAGTCCTAACCTCTGCACCAGTGGATGTCACCATGTTTGGGGAAATTGGGTTCCTTGGGTGGTGCAAACAGTCAATGTACTCAGTTGCTAATTGAAAGGTTGGAGGTCCGAGTCCACCCAGAGGCATCTTGGAAGAAAGGCCTGGAGATCTACTTCCAAATAATCAGCCATTGAAAATCCTATGGAGCTCAGTTCTACTCTGACACATGTGGGGTCACTGTGAGTCCAAGTCAACTTGATAGCAACTAGTTTGGCTTTTTGGAGGAATTAGGTTTTTCTTTGCAGATGTTATCAGTTAAATTAACAAAGTCATACCAGAGTAGGGTAGGCCCTAATCCTAATCCTTTCTGAGTGGTGTCTCATAAAAGATAAGGACAGACACAAAATTTATTGCCTGAAACTTATTTTCAAATGGTTATACAACACAAATAGAGTGAAAGTAATACAGCCAAATGTTAACAATCATTAAAGTGAGGTGTTGGACATAAGAGATAGATACACACACACACACATACGCACACAGGGAGTTTCTTTCATTATGGACAAATTTTAGCATCCTAATGATTAAACACTAAAACAACAAACAGCAAGATGTCACTAAGCTACGAAAAGCATACAATTCTAAAGCAAACTGTGAAACATTACATGAAGTCCACCTTTGTGAGATTGAGTATTAGCCACACACTGCGTAACAGTGAGAACTGATCCTTTAGGAAATGGTAAAACATATACTCAGCTGGGCCTAATTCTGTAGGAAGAAAATTCTTTTCAAAGGAGGTAATTGGGAAGCCACTGGAATCAGAAATAGGAATATCTGAGTATAGCATATTCAGTTCCTCCATTACAGAGAGGAGCCCCAAGGACTGCTATGTTATTAAATCTACAAATACCATGATAAAAAACTTCCTCCTCATGTATATGTTTACTATTCTGTATAGCTCCTCCAATGAAAGGGATCAATCCATACATGTTGACATAGAAAAAGGTCCCTCAAATATTAAGTGGAAAAAACAAGTTGCCAAAAACTTTGTATAGTATAATCCCATTTGGGTAAAAATAAAAACACCCCTCCACACACATTTAGAACCAATAGATCTAGCTACCCACACAGATGCAAGGGAAAGGTCTTGAAGTATACATATACTGTTAACTAGAAGTTACCTCCAGGGAATGTGGCTGGAAGAAATAGAGGTGGTGTAAAGGAGAAACTGGAAGATTTACTCTTTTATTCCACATGCTGCTAATTGTTTGAATTATTTAGATTAAACATGCATTTATTTTGAAAATGAATTTTAAAAATATGTATAAGGTTACCCCTTCTTAATCGAAACACATGGCATCTCAAAGCTTATAAAATTTAAACAGAAGTACTTGAAATTGTTAAGATGAAAGCCACAGATGGCCTGCTAAGCAGTATAACAATAGCATGGTAGGCAGACTGGCAGCTGTTAGGAAAGAAAAATGAATGAAGAAACAAATAAAGGAGCTATGCAGAAAAGAGAAACAATGAAAGGAAGAATTGTGACATTTACCAATAGAGGCACCAAGAGGGAGAGACAAATTTGAGGAGTTTAATTAGGCTGGACATTTTTAAGAGTCTAATTTGGGGAGACCGGTGAGTGGCAAGGTGAATCATTAAAAAAATATTTTGCTGTATCTGTTTTAAAATATATTGTCTCTTTTAAGTGAATAAACCAATAGCGGATAAAAAAGGAATAGTAAAAAATGTGCAATTAATCCAAAATATAGCAGGAAAAGAAGAAAAAAGGAAGGAATAACATATGGAACAAAGAAAAAACAAATAACCAGTGGTAGATTTAAACCCAACCAGATCAATAATTACATTAAATGTAAGTGGTTTAACATTCCAATTATAAGGCAGAGATTGTCAAACTGAATGTGAAACCCAGCTATATCCTGTCTCCAAGAAAACCACTTTAAATAAAAAGACAGAGACAGAAGAAAAACTAATTAAACCCACAGTAAACAAATAGAAGGGAATAATAAAAAATCAGTGAAGTTGATAAATCTCTAGCCAGATTGATTGGGGGGAAAAAAAGACACAAATTGTCATTATCAGAAATGAAAGAATGATTATCACTACATACCCAAGAGATATGGAAAAGATAATAAGGGAATATTATCAATAATTTTATGCTAATAAATTCAACAACTATTATTGGATTATTATGACTCCAAAACTAGGCAAAACACTGTAAAAAAGGAAAGCTACAGACCAGTATCCCTCATGGACATAGATGCAAAAAACCCACAATAAAATATCAACAAATGGAATCTAGCAATATATAGAAAAAAAAAATAATACATCAAAACCAAGTGTGTTTTAAACTGGGAATGCAAGTTTGGTTCGACATTTGAAAATTAATTTATGTAATCCATCATATCAACGGTCTAAAAAAGAAAAATCACCTGATAATCTCAATAGATTTATGAAAACACTTTAAAAAAATTAATATCCATTCATGATAAAATTCTCACCTAACTAGGAATAAAAGAGAATTCCATCAATTGATAACTGGCATCTACAAAAAACCTATAGCTAACAACATATTTAAAATGACGAAAGACTGAGCACATTCCTCCTAGGACAAAGAAAAAAGCAAGAATCTTCATTCTCATCACTCCTGTTTAACTTCAACATCATACTGGAGGTCCTATCTAGTGCAATAAGGAAAGGGGGAAAAAAAGAAAGAAAAGATAAAGGTATATATATCAGAATAGAATAAATAAAAGCATCTGTATTCACAAATAAGATTATTGTGTACGTAGCAAATGCCAAAGAATCTACAAAAAAAAGAAACAAAGCTACTAGAATTAATATATTATTTCAGCTTTTAGGACATAGAGTCTGCATACAAAAATCAAGTTTATTTTCATATACTAGAATAAACATTTAGAAATTGAGATGTTTAGAAAATACCACTCAAGGTAGCATCCAAAGAACGCCAATACTTAGAGATAAATACAACAAAATATGTACAAGGCCTGTTCACTGAAAACTACAAAACACTGCTAAGAGTAGTTAAAGAAGAACTGAATAAATGGAAATACATAACATGGTCATGAATCAAAAGATTAAATATTATTAAAATGACTATTCTCTCCAAATTAATCTATATATTCAACTCACTTATCAAAATCAAAAAAAAATTCTTGTAGAAATTGTCAAGATGATTCTAAAATTTAAATGGAAATGTGAAGGACTTAGAATAGCAAAATCAATTTTGAAAAAGGAGAACAAAGTTGAAGGGGTCACAGTATCTTATTTCAGTACTTACTATAAAGCTACAATAATTAAGATCATGTGATAGACATATAGAATAACCAAACAATTAAAAGGCCAGAAATACACCCACACATACATAGTCACTTCATTTTCAACTAAACAGTCAAGGTAATTGGATGGAGAAAAGATAGACTTTTCAACAAATGATGATGGAACACTGCATATGTATACAAAATAAAATGAAACGCCACCTTAACCTCACATAATAACAAAAATTAATTTGAAACTGAACATAGATATAAACGTAAAAACTAAAATGATAAATCTTCCATAAGAAAACTTAATAATTTTTATGACCATTGGATAGATAGAGATTTCTCTGATAGAATATGAAGCATACAAACCATCAAAAAAAAAAAAAGATAAATAAGATTTCACCAAAATTTAAATTTCCTGCTAGGAGAAAGATACTTTCAAGAAAACAAAACAGCAATTCACAGAATGTAAAAACATAATCACAAAAAGGGATTGTATTTGAATCTATAAAAAACTCTTACAATTCAACCATAAGAGCATAAATGAACCTTTTTTTTCTTTTTTTTAATGTACAAGGGATTTGAATAGACACTTTACAAAAGAAGATATAATCATGGTCAATGTTCAAATGAAAACATAACATCGTAAACCATCAGGGAAATGCAAGTTAAAACCACAATGAAATACCACTAAACAACCACTTGAACGGCTGAAATCAAAAAGACTGATTACACCAAGTGTTGGCAAGTATATGGAGGAAGTGAAACTATCATACATTTCTGGTGGGGACGTAAAATGCTATAATCCACTTTGAACTGTTTCAGAGAGTTTATAAAGTTGAATAAACACTTATATAACCCTGCAATTCTATTCCTAGGTATGTACTCAAGAGAAATTAAAACATATATCCAGTCAAAGACTTGTACATGAATGTTCATAGTAGTTTTGTTACTTCTTGTTGTTGGGTGTCATCAAGTTGATTCTGACTCATAGCAACCCTATATGACAGTAGAACTGCCCCATAGGGTTTCATAGGCTGTAATGTTCACGGGAGCAGACTTCCAGGTCTTTTCTCCTGTGAAGCCACTGGGTGGGTTTGAACCACTGACCTTCTGTGGTTGGCAGTCAATCACTTAAATATTTCACTAACAGGGCTCCTTTATTTTATTACTGATACCCCCAAATAGAAAACAATCTGAATGCTTAATGCCTGAATGGATGAAAACACTGTAATATATCCATATAGGAGCCCTGGTGGCACGGTGGTTAAGCACTTGGTTGATTACTGAAAGGTGGGTGGTTGGAACCCACTGGTCACTCATAGGGAGAAATATGTGGCAGTCAGCTTCCTTAAAGATTTACAGCCTTGGAACCCCTATGGGGCAATTCTACTCTGTCCTGTAGGTGGCTATGAATCGGAATCACGGGTTCTTTTATGTTCATATAATGGGATACTACCCAGCAGAAGGAAGAAACTACTGATATACCCCAAAACATGAATAGATCGCCAAATCATTATGCTGAGTGAAAGAAATCAAACACACAGTAATACATTCCATATGACTTCCTCTATATGAAAATCTAGGAAAAATAAGCCTGGTCTACAGTGATAGAAAACAGATCAGTTGTCTGGCCCTGGTGGAAGTGAGGATTGACGGAAAATATTGTGAGATGATGGAAACATGGCAGTTGTTACATGGGTGTATGTATCTGTCAAAACTCATCAAACTATATATTTAAACTGTGCACATTTTGTTGTTTTGTTGTTAGGTGCTGTTGAGTCGGTTCCAACTCACAGCAACCCTATGTACAGTACAACAGAACGAAACACCGCCCAGTCCCGCGCCATCCTCACAATCGTGATTATGCTTGAGCCCACTGTTTCGGCTGTGTTAATCCATCTCATTGAAGGTATTTCTTTTTTGATGACCCTCTACCAAGAATGATGTCCTTCTCCAAGGACTGGCCCTTCCTGATAACATGTCCAAAGTATGTGAGATAAGTCTCGCCATCCTTGCTTCTAAGGAGAATTCTGGTTGTACTTCTTCCAAGACAGATTTGTTCTTTCTTCTGGCAATCCATGGTATGTCCAACATTCTTCGACAACACCATAATTCAAAGGCATCAATTCTTCTGTGGTCTTCCTTATTCATTGTCCAGCTTTCACATGCATATGAGGTGACTGAAAACACCATGGCTTGTGTCAAACGTACCTTAGTCCTTAAAGTGACATCTGTGCTTTTTAACACTTTAAAGAGGTCTTTTGCAGCAGATTCGCAAATGCAATGCATCATTTGATTTCTTGACTGCTGCTTCCATGGGTATTGATTATGGATCCAAGTAAAATGGAATCTTTGACAACTTCAGTCTTTTCTCCGTTTATCATGATGTTGCTTATTAGTCCAGTTGTGACGATTTTGTTTTCTTTATGTTGAGGAGTAATCCATACTGAAGGCTGTGGTCTTTGATCTTCATCAGTAAGTGCTTCAAGTCTTCACTTTCAGCAAGCAAGGTTGTGTCATCTGCATATCACAGATTGTTATTCCTGATACCCTGTTCTTCTTATAGTCCAACTTCTTGGATTATTTGCTCAGCACACAGATAGAATAAGTATGGTGAAAGGATACAACCCTGACACCTTTCTCAACTTTAAACCACACAGTATCCCCTTGTTCTGTTTGAACGGCTGCCTCTTGGTCTAAGTACAGGTTCCTCATGAGCACAATTAAGTGTTCTGGAATTCCCATTCCTCCCAATGTTATCCATAATTTGTTATGATCCATACAGTCTAATGCCTTTGCATAGTGAATAAAACACAGGCAAACATCTTTCTGATATTCTCTACTTTCAGCCATGATCCATCTGACATCAGCAATGATATCCCTAGTTCCACGTTCTCTTCTGAATCAGGCTTGAATTTCTGGCAGTTTCCTGTCGATGTACTGCTGTAACTGCTTTTGAATGATTTTCAGCAAAATTTTACTTGTATGTGATATTAATGATACTGTTTGATGATCTCTGCATTCTGTTGGATCACCTTTCTTTGGAATGGGCACAAATATGGATCTCTTTCAGTTGGTTGGCCAGGCAGCTCTCTTCCAAATTTATTGACATAGACAAGTGAGTTCTTCCAGCTTTACATGTGTTTGTTGAAACATCTCAATTGGTATTCCGTCAATTCCTGGAGCCTTGTTTTTCTCCAATGTCTTCAGTGCAGCTTGAATGTCTTCCTTCATTGTCATTGATTCTTGATCATATGTTGCCTCCTGAAATGGCTGAACATCGACTCGTTCTTTTTCGTACAGTGACTCTGTGTATTCCTTCCATTTTCTTTTGATGCTTCCTATGTCATTCAATATTTTGCCCATTGAATCCTTCAATACTGCAACTCGAAGCTTGAATTTTTTCTTCAGTTCTTTCAGCTCAAGAAATAACCAAGAGTGTTCTTCCCTTTTGGTTTTCTAACTCCAGATGTTTTGCACATTTCATTATAACACTTTACTTTGTCTTTTTGGGCTGCCCTTTGAAATCTTCTGTTCAGCTCTTTTACTTCATCGTTTCTTCCCATTCGCTTTAGCTACTCTACGTTCAAGAGCAAGTGTCAGAGTCTCTTCTGACATCCATTTTGGTCTTTTCTTTCTTTCCTGAATTTTTAATGACCTTTTGCTTTCTTCATGTGTGATGTCCTTGATGTCATCCCACAACTCGACTGCTCTTTGGTCCTTAGTGTTCAACGCATCAAATCTCTTCTTGAGATGGTCTCTAAATTCAGGTGGGATATACTCAAGGTCGTACTTTGGCTGTCGTGGACTTGTTCTAATTTTCTTTAGCTTCAACTTGAACTTGCATAAGAGCAATTGATGGTCTGTTCCACAGTCAGGCCCTGGCCTTGCTCTGACTGATGATATTGAGCTTTTCCATCATCTCTTTCCACAAATGTAATCAATTTGATTCCTGTGTATTCCATCTGGCAAGGTCCACATGTATAGTCCCTGTCTATGTTGTTGAAAAAAGGTATTTGCAGTGAAGAAGTGGTTGGTCTTGCAAAATTCTATCATGCAATTTGGCATCATTTCTATCACCAAGGTCATATTTTCCCAGCTACCAATCCTTCTTCTTTGTTTCCAACTTTCACATTCCAATTACCAATATTTATCAATGCATCCTGATTGTATGTTTGATCAATTTCAGACTGTGAAAGTTGCTAAAAATCTTCAATTTCCTCATCTTTGGCCTGAGTGGTTGGTGTGTAAATTTGAATAACAGTTGTATTAACTGGTCTTCCTTGTAGGCATATGGATATTATCCTATCACCGACAGCACTGTACTTCAGGATAGATCTTGAAATGTTCTTCTTGACGATGAATGCGACACCATTCTTCATCGTCATTCTCGGCATAGTAGAACATATGATTGTCTAATTCAAAATGGCCAATTCCATTTCAGCTTACTAATGCCTAGGATATGGATGTTTATGCATTCCATTTCATTTTTAATGACTTTCAATTTTCCTGGGCTCATACTTCGTACATTCCACGTTCCGACTATTAATGGATGTTTGCAGTTGCTTCTTCTCATTTTGAGTCATGCCACATCAGCAGATGAAGATCCTGAAAATTTGACTCCATCCACATCACTAAGGTTAACTCTATTTTGAGGAGGCAGCTCTGCCTCAGTCATATTTTGAGTGCCTTCCAACCTGAGGGGTTCATCTTCCAGCACTACATCAGACAATGTTCTGCTGCTATTCATAAGGTTTTCACAGGCCAATTTTTTCAGAAGTAAACTGCCACGTCCTTCTTCTTAGTCTGTCTTAGTCTGGAAGCTCCAGTGAAACCTGTCCACAAAGGTGACCCTGTTGGTATTTGAAATACTGGTGCCAAAGCTTCCAGTATCACAGTAACACGCAAACCATCACAGTAAAACAAACTGACAGACACATGATGGTACACATTTTATTATGTATAAATTACACCTCAATAAAGTTGATTTTTAAAGAGAGACTGAGTCTTGACTGGTCTTAGGGGTAGGACCATAGGCTTCTCAGCACCAAGGGGGAATTTATAGTTGGATTGGAAAGGAACACTTTCTAGCTGTACTAAGTAACTTTAATTTGCCCAACTGCATATAAAGCATCTTGTTATTCAAGACATCTGTTGTAGTCAAAATAGTGTCTTGTGCCCCTGATGACTGGCAGAATGTGGTGTTGTGAGTAACTCATTATTGATAGGACATGTTAAAGAGGCCACTACCACAGACTAATGAAGAGATTTGCCTCCTCTGCTAAACAGTAAAGCTGTTTTTTTGTTTGTGGTGGTTATATCAAGTTCCTGTATAAAATAAATTTTTGTAAGTGGAAAACTGGTAGTTCATTTATTTTAAAAATAGGTAAAAAATACTATGGTGGTATATTGTTCTAGTGGTATATGAATGCCCGAAGATTGGATAACAGTACCTTAAATTGTTAATTCATAGGGAAAAGTGTGTGTGTGTGTGTATAGATATTAACACATCAATAAACATTCAATAATTACTATATTAATAAATATTTTAAAACATTCACTAACAGGAAAATTTTCATGTCATAAACTAGTTTTTAATTCAGAATTATATGCCTTAACATCTTCCAAAGTTTCAGATTCCAGATTGCCAATAAATGATGAGATTAATATTTTCAGTAACATTGTGAACTGGGATGAAAGACCATAAAATTGGGGAAAAGATAGGAATATATCTTAACAACAAAGAATAATGAAGGGTCTAATTCCTTTCTTTCTCTCTCTGCTAATGAGTGCTCTCATTTGAGTGTGGGAAGATGGAGGTGATATGCAGGAGATACCCATGAAAAAAAAAGGGATCTGTCTCCATAAAAGTTGACAATATTTTATTTTTAGTTTCATTTTTGTCTTTCTTTTTTATATCTCAATGGAGTATACATTTCAACTTCTTTCTCTGAAAGAACCCATGACAATTTACATTTTACTTTAAGTCCATTAATCACTTCAAAAAATACAATTCGCATGGACAGATTTCATCAAAGTTGTTATGCTGTTGTCACTGTTTTGACACTGTTGTGCAATTTTTAAGAAAAATATTCCACCCAACAACGTTTTAGAGAATTTTCCTGAAGTTTATTGGAATCTATTGAAAGTTCATATACTACATAAAGTTGCTATTTAGTTTATTTTAAACATCTCATCGTTGCTAAACAAATTAAAATATTTGCTTATTAATGTAGAGTGGTGTTTTAAAATATTGTAATAATGTTAAAAACTTAAAAATATAAAGACCAATATTTTATAAAATTAAAAGTCACAATGATTAACCATTAGAAATTAGTGTTAAATTCACTGATGTTAAGTGTTATTGAGTCAATTTCCATTCATAGTGACCACATGTAACAGAGTAGAACTGTCCCACAGGGTTTTCTAGGCTGTAATTTTTTTTTAATTCAAAATTTTTATATACAAATTATTTCGTGACATTGGTTGCAATCCCCACAATGTGTCAGCACTCTCTCCATTTCCCTTTCCACCCTGGCTGGGTTCTCCATGTTCATTCGTCCAGTTTTCCTATCTCTTCCTGCCTTCTCATCTTTGCTTTTGGACAGATGTTGCCCATTTGGTCTTGTATACTTGACTGAATTAAGAAGCACATTCCTCACATGTGTTATTGTTTGTTTTATAGGCCTGTCTAATCTTTGGATGAAAGGTGGACTTTGGGAGTAGCTTCAGTTCTGAGTTAGCAGGGTGTCTAGGGGCTATAGTCTCCGGGGTTCCTCCAGTCTCTGTCAGACCAGTAAGTCTGGTGGTTTTTTCATGAATTTGAATTTTGTTCTACATTTTTCTCCCACTCTGTCCAAGACCTTCTATCTTGATCCTTATCAGAGTGGTCGGTAGTGGTAGCCAGGCACCATCTAGTTCTTCTGGGCTCATGCTGGTGCTAGTTGTGGCCCATTAGTCCTTTGGACTAATATTTTCCTTGTGTCTTTGGCTTTCTTCATTCTCCTTTGCTCCAAACACGATAGGACCAATAGATGTGTCTTGGATGGCCGCTTACAAGCTTTTAAGACCCCAGACGCTACTCACCAAAGAAGGATGTAGAACATTTTCTTTATAAACTATGTTATGTCAGTTGAGCTAGATGTACCACAAGACCATGGTTTCCAGCCCTCAGCCCAGTAATTCAGTCCCTTAGGGAGTTTGGATGTGTCTATGAAGCTTCTGTGACTTTCCCTTGGTCAAGTTGTGCCAACTTCCCCTATACTATATGCTGTCTTCTCTTTCACCAAAGTTAACACACTTGTCTACTATCTAGTTAGTGATTCCCCTCCCCACCCCTCCTTTCCCTCGTAACCATCAAAGATTGTTTTTTTTTTTTCTGTGTGTAAACCTTTTCTTGGGTGTTTTATAATAGGGTCTTATACAATATTTGTCCTTTTGTGATTGACTTATTTCACTCAGCATAATGCCCTCCAGATGCATTCACATTCTGAGATGTTTCGCGGATTCATGATTGTTCTTTATCATTGCATTAGTATTCCATTGTGTGTATATACATACTTTGTTTATCCATTTTTCTGTTGATGGCCACTTAGGTTGTTTCCATCTTTTTGCTATAGTGGATAATGCTGCAATGAACATGGGTGTACATATGTCTATTCATCTGATGGCTCTTATTTCGGTTTTAGAGAATTTTTCCAGCCAAAAACAAACCAAAAAAAAAAAGAACTGTGAAACACATTTTCTTATTTAAAGAAACATAAGACAGTTTGCTTTCTACCATGCTTATAATTTCCCAAGAATAAAATTAAATGTGAAATGAACAAAGATGAACCCCTTACCTGTTGGAAGGTGCAGTGTTATGTTGTTACAAAAATCTGTGAAGCAGCATTCAGTTTTGGTAACATTGTTGGAACTATGACAGAAGACTTGAGCATTTAATTCTGGGAGAGAGACACAAGACTTGATCACCTGTTCTTTTCCGTTGGTTAGCATGACTGAAGCCCAACATGCTCCTTCCGTATGGCAGGTAAAGTTTGAAGAATCACACAAAAGACACACACACTTCAATCCTGGAAAATGTAAGCAAAAAGCTTTAAAATGCAAAAAGAAAACCTGAAAATTTGTTTCATAATACAAAATGAGTACATAGAAATTCAAGCTTAATGAAAACTGAGGAAGGGTTTAAATAAACAGGACTTGATAAGCATGCCCTAATGCTGTGTTATTGCTCTCTCAGTCACGTTTCGTTAAACAGGCTGCTCAGTTATCACTCACTATTTATTGTACTTTTGTAAAATTATTCAGTATTTACTATATTTTAAAATATTTATCTCATCCAGGCTCTAAATCCCTCCTGCTTATCTGCAAATAGGTTCATTTTAAAATCAATTGCTCCAATGAAATGCTGGGAAACAGTATCACAGCAACCAAGGGGAGATATCCAGCATGATTTGTAGAGTATAAAGTGTGGTTGTGGTGGCTCTGTAACCAAACAGTTCAGTGTGTTCTGTTCATTTACTCTTTTTCCCTTTAATTTTTTAATCAGATGTGCTAAACACAAAACTAATCAGGGATATTTACAGCTCCAAAAACAATCATCGTGATTCTTTACATTTATATTCTGTGATATTCTAACATTACTGTTTTTGTCATAGTAACTTTAAGGCATTGATAAACCATTATACTTCTCCCTTAAAATGAGAGTCAACTGAACATACACCATGACCTTCAGGCATTTTTATTTAATGAACACACCTATTCCATAAAGGAAAGCACAATAATAATAAAGTTTAACACATCTATACAATATAATTTTTAAAAAATTAGACTTTGCTAAATTAATCTGTTCACACGTCTCCTTAACATTCCTCACTGCCCCCCTCCCCACGCACACAAACACCACACATTAACTCATGTGATGTTCAAAGCAGTGCAATACTTCTCAGTTTTTAATGTAAAATACTTGTCAGCATAAACAGTACAGTGGTTGTGAGCAGTTAATTTCAATTTTATTTAATATAGTGTTTTAAAATAGTACAATCCTAAATCAGCCTTTTGTATTACTACTTTAATGAACTTTTCATTAAATTGTAACTGGTCCCACAACTATCAATTATCCAAATGTCCAAAGTTTACCATACAATAACTTTTACTGAAACTGAAGTCTTTGAATTGCTACCACTCAAATCTGAGGTGATTTTATAGCTCTAAAATATTTTATACATAAATGGCAATTTTTATGCTCAACTCAAATACAAATATAGGAGCAAAAACAATAATACTCCCATGTAACTGGGTAAGTAAGAAGAAATCATATATTAATTAGGAAAAAAAGTGTTCTTTTTTTTATATATTTTTCTTGGCTGGTATTAAGTACCATTCTTCTAAACATTTTTATTAGTACAAGCTAAAAGAAATACGAGAAAATAAAATACTATTTTGTTCTCAGTATTGGACCAAACATAATAGCTCACTCCCCCTATTTATTCTAGTACTAATCAACATAAATAAATGTACTCTTTGATCAATATTTATGTTATAGTAGGACCTTGTATTCTAGATTGTTTGGGATTCAGTAGAGCTAGCTATATAAAATCTAGGTGATTTTGAACATGGTATTCAAGGCCATTTCCTTTCATGAGAGAGGGCACAGTGGGAATCCATTCACTCAGATGTCTTCTGACAGTGGAATCTCTCTCTTTACCATCTTCCAACTCCACTCTGACAAAGGCCTTTGAATCTTGATTATACTACCTTTATAATCTTGGGTATTACTTGGCCCCTGTGTGCCTCCATTTCTTTACATGAAAGATAAGAGTCATATACCTCCTCATAGTGTTGTTGTAAAGAATAAATTAGTTAATAAATGTAAAGCCCTTAGAACAATGCGTGGCACATAGAAAGCACTATGTAACATTAGTGGCAATGTCTCTTTCTACCACTGGAAGCGGTAAAGCTAGTTCCCCTAAGCAAAAAATCGAAATAAGTTT
Source organism: Trichechus manatus latirostris (assembly GCF_000243295.1). Classification (NCBI taxonomy): domain Eukaryota; kingdom Metazoa; phylum Chordata; class Mammalia; order Sirenia; family Trichechidae; genus Trichechus; species Trichechus manatus. The sequence continues at coordinate 12,927,279 of NW_004443972.1, forward strand.
GTAAGCCAAAGGAATGGGTTAATGAACTAGGGTGCATGAATCACTTAAAAGGCATAACAAAGAAATGCATCTCCTTCTGCTCTGCCGAGAATGAACTGAAGGCTTCCATTCTTTTAATGATCCAGGCTAGATTCTAGACACTCACCCAGCAGGGTGGTGGTGTCTGGCGATGATGCCTGGCAAATAATTCAGGAAAAGACAAAGCCCCAGTCCTAGCTCTGTAAATAACTCACTGATTGACTTTGGAGAAGACATTTAACCTCACAGGGCCTCAGTGTTTTCCTCTGAAAATGATAAATCAATTGGGGTAGGGGCAGTTTGTCCAGGAATTTTGAACTTTCATGTATTCCCAACATTTTATGACTCTATGAATATATAATTTCAGCACATGAAATATCCATATTTTGACAATTAAGAAATCTGCCCCTCTGTGCCTATTCTTCACCCTCATATTTTAAGGGGCTGATATCTGGAAGAAGAATGACTCTCCTGACATGCAATCTCAAACCATTTGTTACTAGACTCCTTACCAAAGTCCCCTGGAGTTTTCTATTATCCATAGAATCTGAGGCAGGAAATCAAGGCAACTAAGGAATATGGATCCACTGAGTGGAAACAACCTAAAGTACTCAACAGTTAAACACATGTTAGTTTTATGTGCATTCATCATCACATATAATTCCCAATGCAACTGTAGGAGTTAGTTTTCATTATTTCTAGTTTATAGACAAGCAAATGAGGCTCAGAAGATCAAGTGACTTACTTAACATAACAGTCTTTAGTTTACTCAACCAATGCTCTTCTACCCTACCAATGTTGTTGTTGTTGGTTGCCATCCTGTCACTTCCGACTCATGGCGACCATGTGTGCAGCACAGAACCGCTCCATAGGGCTTTCAAGGCTGTGACCTTTCAGAAGCAAATTGCCATGACTCTTCTCAGGTGCCTCTGGGTGGGTTGTAACCACCAACCTTTCAGTAGTAGTCGACTGCTTAACTGTTTGCACCACTCAGCAACTCCACCAAGGCTACCATTTAAAAAAAGACAAGTACCGAAACTATTCTCCCACCTCACTGATTTCTAGAAATTGTGAATAAAATATAATTCTAATAGAACAAAATGACATTCGTAATTAATTAACAATTGCCAATTGAGATGGTCTCTATTTTCCTAATAACCTTTCAAAACACAGCTGATAATTTTTAACCAAATGCTACCTACCTATTTTCTGAGGAGACAGGTGGTCAAATTGAAGTCAGCATTATGTGCCCGGCATTTAACATACAAAATCTTACATTTCACCTTGTCTGAATTTTGTATTAAGTGTAAGACTTCAAGTACTTAACCTGATACTTTCTCTCTCTTAGAAGCACTACTGGCTTCTCATAAAAATGATTACATAATAATAATTATCAAGGAGTAATGTAGTTACTCACAGAATATTTAATTGGCTATGAGAATTTCCTTCTATTTAAAGTAAAAATATCAGTCAGAAGAATATGGATTTAAGTAACATAGTTAAGGCATAGAAAAACACACCTTACTTTAAACTTTACACTATGATAAACACTGAAAAAAATGAGGATTTGTTAATGATAATGGCTTCTAACATCTGCTAAATGTTCCCATTTATTCCGGATCAATTGGCAGTACTATAGCACCAATGGAAAACAAACAGCAGACTAAAGAGGACCTAAGATGTATAACTAAGATATGACATATTTAGTCCCACATTTTTCATTTCCCATGAGTCCACTATATGGTCACATTTGGTATATGATTAAACTATTTATACCAACCATCTTCAACAAAGAACCCTTGTGCCACCAATTAAAACACACGTTTCCATTAGTGATGAGACTTATGCTTTCATTTTTTTTAAACTGATGCTATTTGAGTCAATTATACTAGGATATTCCATGACATGATAAATCTGGTTGTCAGCAGACAGTAGTCCAGCCTTATGTTTCTTTATTTTATACTTCCTCATTATACTGTATTTGAGTCATATGGAAAAGGATAGCAAATAAAGTTGAAGGAGGCAATTATCCATAATAAGGAGATCTGTTAGATTTCTCCCCCATAACGAGGATTACACTTGTCTTGTGTCTCCTTCTACCCCTTTAAGTATCCCCCTTTTCCCCCCTTTGCCAATTAGTCTGTAAAAGCCAAGACATCTGTTACCCACATGAAACCATAGGATGTGCACATTTCCTAATCAGCTAGAAAATAAGTTCTCACCCGTATTTACATGTGATGGCAAGAGCACCATTGTACCAGAAATGTAAAAACCATCAGATTTACCAAATTTGCATTTATGTGCTATTCTTACTAAAGAGCCAAGCATTTGCTTGGAAAATATTTATTGTTTTGGATTAGATACTATTTTCAATAAGTTGGTTTCCTATTACCTAGGTTTCCTACATTTTGGGTTTAGATGTTCAAATATCTATTGCCAGGGCTCTGTATAAATATCTAACACAAACCTTTTCCTCTTTTTCAGATGTTAGCTTACTCTATTCAATTTCCCTAATTTCAGAGCAGACTATTAAACAGAATTTTTTTTTTTAATTCAGAAAAATTTCTCAAATTTGACCTGGTGAATATGTAATATTTTCATCATTTGCAGGCTTCTGAGTTAACAAAAGGAATAATTCTAGCTCATCAGTGAGCTGAATATGAAAAGTATGGCAACAGGAATGAAGCCAGAACAACTAGCACTAATGTGCGTGAAAGAAAGCCAGACAGTGTCAAAGGAAATCAGGCAAGTATCTCCCTTCCCTTTCCATTCATTTTTAAATTTTCATTTGCTTGTAATGTGATCATTTCAAAGCATTGCCTTTCCCAATGATAAGGAAAAACAGAGCAGAAGAAGAAAGTAACATTAATAGAAATGCAAAATTTTAGGCCAAATGAGCTTTCAAAAGAGATTCAGCTTGTAGAAATTCTATTTGTGAGGCTATATCCAAGAGAATTCAGAACAAAAATATGTGAATACACCCGACACACACACAAAAAAATTGTTCCTTTGTGCAAAGTGGCAAATACATTCCCTGTTCCAGAAGGTCTCACTTCTATAGCTGAGAAAAAATGGAACCCTCCTAGAGGAAGGGATTCTATCCAGGAACCAATTAAAAAAAAAATTTTTTTTTTAAAGGAGGATAATTATCAGCTTAACATTTTTTTGCTTATTGGCATAGTTATTAACTAAAAGGGTGACTTTTCAAAGAACGCCTTCTTCAGAAATACTATTAATAACATTAGCCCCAACATTCTTCAAAAAATACCATTAGTAACACTGGAGCCCTGGTGGCACAGTGGTTAAGAGCTTGGCTGCTAACCAAAAGGTTGGCAGTTTGAATCCACCAGCCACTCCTTGGAAACCCTTTGGGGCAGTTCTACTCTGTCCCATAGGGTCCCTGTAAGTTGGAATTGGCCCAACGGCAACGGGTTTGGTTTTGTGCTGGATTAATTACATTGCCCCAAAGTACTTAAACTTCCAGTTGCAAGGCTCAAATTTTATAAAGGAAGAGCCCAGCACATTTTGAATTATAGTATTAACCATTTTGAATTTCCTCAGTACAACGGCAACACTGAATGAAGCCTGAGGTTTGAGCCCACCTCTACCACAAACCACCTAAGACTTTAGACAAGTTACTCAATCTCTCCATTTAAAAAAAAAAAAAACACAACCCACTGCTGCTGAGTCAATTCCAACTCACAACGACCCTATAGGACAGAGTAGAACTGCCCCATAGAATTTCCAAGGAGCGGCTGGTGGATTCAAACTGCTGACCTTTGGGTTAGCACCCAAGCTCTCAACCACTGGGCAACCAGGACTCCTAATCTCTCCATATGACCTCAATAATGAGGTCAGGAAATGGATTCGATTTCTAAATATCCCTTCAGCTTTCTAGTCCTATGAGGTTATGAGTTTATGTCATAGTTCTCAATACAAGTAACTTTAGGAATACCTTCTCTGTGATAAATAAAAAGAGGGAGCTGGAGTTACAAAAATGAGCATGCACAGGACAGGTTCGCATGCCGATATTTCAGTGGGTGAAAAGACCCAACTATCTTTTTCTAGTCAATATTAAAAGTTACTTATCTTGTCCTGTATTTATGGTATGAGAATCTAATGTTCTGTCAAATATCAGCAGAATGTTTTGGGAAAATTGAGGGAAAGTAACAGAAGCCTGAAAATTTTCACAACTTCTCTGAATTATGCTGGACATACAGAGTGTGACTCAATCCCTCAGTCATAGTGGATACATGATCACACTCAGCGCAGATATAGGCACACAAGTCAAAACACTACTCAGGCGATCACCATACCTTAGCAATCTGGTTAATCTACATTCTTCTAAGTAGAAATAAAAACCTTTCCCAATAATGTTTGAATGGCTGACCAAAAAAAAGAAAAGCAGAGTTTGAATCTGGCTAGGATTGTTTACTTATGGCCTCAAATTATGAATAAATATAGAAACGGCATAATTTCATATTGCTTTTAGTGCAAATAAAAAACTTTTTAAAGGAGGAAAATTGTCAGTTTAACATTTTTTCCTTATCAGCATAGTTATTCAGTAAAAGTGTCACTTTTCAAAGGAGGCCTTTTCCAAAAACACTATTAATAATATTAGCCCCAAAGTTCTACAGTATGTTACAAACATAAATCAACTATAAAAGGATACAACCTGATCTAAAATGGTTGATGACAAGATTATTTGTGTGGGCTCCCTTAAAATACCCCTATGAAAGTATGAAAATGTAGCAGAATTCTGAGACGGGAGTCAGCTCTTCTCCTTCCTGCCTTAGGAAGTCAAAGCATCTGTGGGTAGCAGGTTGGCATGGGTGGCGGTTGTATGGTAACTGTTTTCAGGTTCAGGGCAGTGTCTCCTAGTCTAAATCCTTGTTTCCTTAGGGAGGTCACAGAACACCAGGAGTCCCCGGCCAAGTTTAGACTTTGACTATAGTCATTCAAGGGTCCCTGGGTGGCACAAATGATTAAGCATTCTGCTGCTAACCCAAAGATTGGAAGTTTAAATTCACCCAGAGGTACCTCGAAAGAAAGGCCTGGCAATCTGCTGCTGAAAAATCAGCCATCAAAAACCTTATGGAGCACAATTTTACTCTGACACACATGGGGTCACCACGAATTGGAGTCGACTTGATGGCAACTGATATAATCAAGTAAGGAAGAAACAGACCCTATTTGGAGTCTCCATTTTCAACCATCATATTGGAGTACAGAGAGTTCCTAACCTCAGGATACATTCCCTCTGCTGCCCTTACATATCATTCTTACTTAATTCGAGAAGCTATTTTCTGATGTTGGCAGCTTAAATGATTCCTCAACAAACCATTCACTCGGTCTTCAGGTTTTTTAATGTACTGTCTTCTGCTTAGCAGAATGTTGTTGTTGTTAGGTGCCGTCAAGTTGGTTCCGACTCATAGTGACCCTATGAACCACAGAACAAAACACTGCCCAGTCCTGCGCCATGCTCACAATCGTTGTTATACTTGACCCATTGTTGCAGCCACTGTGTAAATCCATCTCGTTGAGAGTCTTCCTCTTTTTCGCTGACCCTGTACTTTACCAAGCAAGATGTCCTTCTCCAGGGACTGACCCTCCTGAAAATATGTCCAAAGTATGTAAGACGTAATCTTGCCATCCTTCCTTCTAAGGAACATTCTGGTTGTACTTCTTCCAAGACAGCAGAATAGTGATGCTCAATGAATTCCTATTACGTTTAGAATAAAAATAAAATCTGCATTCGTTATCATGGCCTAATAGGCCCTGTATGGTCTGGTCTGGGCGCTTCTTACTTCTCCAATCTCATTACTCACCCCTCCAGAAACATAGGTCTCCTTTCTGTAGCTCTAATACAGTAAGTTCTTTCCCACTGCACAGCCTTTGCATTTGCTGTTCCTTTCGTCGCTAGTGCTCTTTCCCTTCCTTCTCATGCTTCAGGTCTCAGCACAAACGTCACCTCCTCAGAGACATCATCACTGACTCCCCTTGATAAAGGATCTGCTCCCCTCTCCTTCTTGGTACTCACCACAATCTGAAATTAGCTTGTTTAGTATATGTCAGTCCCACTGGAATGAAAACTCCATAAAAGCAAGAGCCTTTCCTGGCTTTCCTTTATGGAGTTTTCATTCCAGTGGGACTGACATAAACTAAACAAGCTAATTGCAGTGTATCCTCAACATCTAGAATAGGGCTAGCACATAAGTACCTAGTAAATATGTATTAAATTAATAAATTGTAGAGAACTGCAAAGAACAGAAAAATGCAAAATTACCATACACACACACACACAGATTCACAATCCTCTTAACTATTCTCATTGTGGCACATTTTATTCCAGTCCTTTTTTCTATATGGATTTTCATAGTTGGATGCCATCTGTAAAGACAATTTTAAGCACTGCTTTTTGATTCTGTCAGCAGTGTAGCATGAGTTTATAATGTCTTCTTATGTTCATTTAATGGTATTGTGGATCTATCATTAATATAAATGCATGGCATACAGAATGCCCTTACTTTCAGTCATTTTAGTTGTTTTCAATATTTACAATTAACACTGTGCTGAGTATCTTTGCAGATTAATCTTTATCCAAATTTTGCTTCCTAGGGCAGAGTCCCAAAACTGAAATTGCAACATCGAACATTTTGATAAACATAAATAGTTTTCCAGAAAAGTTGTACCAATTGACATTTCCACTGGCCCTGTATGAAAGTGCCCATTTCACAAAACACTTATTACTGTTAGATATTATCACTAAAATCTTAATTATATAAATGAAATTTCATCTTATTTTAATGGGGTTGTACATTTTCTCAAATATGTAATCTGGATTTCCTCTACAGTAAATTTTCTGTCCATGTCTTTTGACCATTTACCTCTTGGATGAATCTTAATGTTTCTTTTCAAAGAGCCCTTTATATAATAAAGATAAATAAAAGTCATATTTTTCCATTTTCATATTTAGTTATTTTTCTTAATGCACCATTTTCATTGTTTTTGAAAAAATAATACCCATCCCTTGCCAAAAGGAAGTCATACACAAACAATATAAAGAACGAAGTAAAATAAATCAGCACTAGTCCCATAACCCATAAATGACTACTGTTAACAGCCTCTCCAAATATCTCTCTATGGAGTTTTACATATAGATATGCATACTAATGTTCTCATTAAAATTCTAATAATAAGATAGGTGGAAATTGTATCTATCAATCTTTTACTTTGGGATTTCTTCCTTTTCTTTCAAGTTTAGAGAGTCCCCTCATGCAGATAGTTTCTAAATATTCAATATGTTTTCCAGTTTATGATTTGGTTGATTTTACACATGTAACTCTGAAATCCATATGAAATTTGATTGTGGTGTGAGATAAAACACGAATCTCTTTGATAGGTGGTACGTGAATTATTTTATGGTAAGTTGCCAGATGTTAAAAACTTTTAAAAAATAGTAGTTTAAATAGTATTTACTATATGCCAACACTGTGATAAGAGCTTAAGAACGGAGACAGGGAGGAGAGAAAAGGAACTTAGCTAAGTGGGGTTAAGAGAAGTGTACAGGTATGTTGGGACGTAGAGTCTGCGCACTTAAGCTAGCTCCATGTGGGGTGGGGCCGGGGAAGGCTTGTTTGAGGTGAGTCTTGAGGAGCACACCTGTTCTGCACTATCCCTAGTGCCCTCTTCTCCCCGATTCCGAGTAGCAGGCGCCCCCCACCCTCTCAGCGGTCCCCAAAGCACGTCCAGCCTCATCCACCAGCCTTGGGAACCGCCGCAGTCGTCACTTAGCAGGCAGCAGGATGGATCTCTTGTTGGCCTGAAGCATATGAGGAGGAAACTGCCCCCACTTTGTCAATGCCTTCTTCTCACATTCATTCCCCAAATGGAACTCGATTCCGGGTCGCCAGCCCGCTCTTCACCGCAACCAGGCTCTTGGCGTCCCCAGCCAGCTCTCGCAGTCCCCCAGACTCTGCCGCGGGCTGGAGTTAGGCCACCTTCCGCGGATTTGCAGAGGTCGAGGCCCCGAGTCCTTACCCAGTGGAGGGGTGGGAGCTGCCGCCTACTGTTCGCTGATCGGTTGGCGGACTCTCCCTGGGGCCACCTTGACCGCCAGGCTTTCAGCCGGGTCCTGGCGTGAGTTCCGGACACCGACAGCTCCTGGGCTGGGCCTGGCCACCTGCCCTGGGGTAACTCAACCAGTGGGGGAGACTTACTCCTTGGGCTGATTCCCGGCGCTCCAGGATACCATCTAGTGGCAGCAGAGAGAGAGAGGACGCAGGCTACTTTTAAAGTGACCTCAACTCCGGTTAGTGCTTCTCAAGCGTTTTTTTTAAAACCCGTGTCTCTTTGAAATAAACATAAAAACTTAAAACTCTTAGTTTTCTGCTATTTGAAATTTCAAGATAAAATGCATACCTTGTCTAGAAACAGTTCAATGCAGTGGTGACTTAAATGTGCTTTTTCATTTGGAAAAGTCGCCCTCCACTCTCCAAACCCGTTGAGTCGATTCCGACTCGTAGTGACCCCATAGAGTTTCCAAGGAGCGTTTGGTGGATTCAAACTGCAGACCTTTGGATTAAGCAGCGGTAGTTCTTAACCACTACACCACCAGGGTTTCCTCCACTCTTTAAGCCCCCTGAAGTATCACCGCTCTAACCTGGTGGAATGGCTTTGAAAGCTTGATAGACAAAAATTTACCAAGAGAAATCGCTTGTTTGTATCGAGATTCAAGCTATCCAAATATTGTTAGTGAACCCTTTACAAATTATAAGAAGAAAAGAAAAACTGGTAATTGAGTACTTAATACGTATCACAATTTGCACATTCATACTTAGGTCTTATCGGTCATATAGTTCTATTTGTTCTCACATAAAATAATACCTGATAGCCGTGGTTCCCGAATTTAGGGATTTCAAAAATAATTTTGGGAATTAACCCAACAGGGTTTCAACACATTTTTGCTTTACCAAGGAAGGCCACTGGGGGAGGTTGGGGGGAAGACCCTCTATTACCATCATGTCAAAAAGAAAGTAAATTGTAACACCAACCAATTAAAGAAGGGTATAATCTCAGCATTAAGGGCTGACTTTACTAAGATCAAGGATATCTTTTCAAAATTTCAAATACTGAAAAACATAATTTTATTTTATGGTGTTACATTTCATTAATTATTTTTTCCTGGCACAAATAGGCAACTATAGTCAATAGTTAAACTGTATAAGAAAGTGGAGCTTGAGTGTCCAACCTGTCCCTGTACTTTGTTTTGATCACAACCAGTGCCTACAGTGCACGTAGGAATGTTGCCTAAAATGGAAGCGGTTATCTTCCACAGTGCTATATTTACTTAATCCAGAATATTCTGGAACATTGAAAAAAGCTAAGTAATAATAGCTACCCATCCCAAGCTACAAAGAAAGCTAATAATGGCAGGCCAGGTGTCTGGCTAACAAGGGACTTCCTTGCTTAGAAAACGAGGTTGTAGGTCTTTCCAGCTCAAGGTGCTCACACTAAGCAAGTGGAAATTCACCTTGCAATGCCTCCACCAGCACTGGGGCACCAATCTGAATGCTGTATTTGACCAGCCTACACATTTAGGTTCATTTTATAGGACTTGGAGAATGGTATACTTTTTTTCAATTATTACAGACCTGTATTCAATATGTTGCTCATCAAATCTGATTTACTTAACAATAAACTTTTTATCAGGAATACACCATACAATTTTAATATTGTTTCTGTGGAAAATGAAAACCAGTTATGATAAATTCCTAAAGGACACAATTTCCACTGACATCTTATGGTGATAAGCAGTGGAGGGATGAACCCATGCAAATAAACGAACCCTGCAGGAGTCCCGATCCAGGCCAGTGTACTTTGGATCCAGATTAGGAAACAATTTCTAGGTTCTAATCCTAGTTCTGGAACCCTGGTGGCACAGTGATTAAAGAGCTCAGCTGCTAACCAACAGGTCAGCAGTTCAAATCCACCAACCACTCCTTGGGAACCCTATGGGGAAGTTCTACTCTCTCCTATAGGGTGACTGTGAGTCGGAATCGACTCGATGGCAACAGGCTTAGTCCTAGTTCTGTTAATGTGTCCTCTGAGGCTTAAGTGTCTTCATCTGAATTTGTCCAAGGAAAAAATTCTATTAGATGATCTTGAATGTCCCTTCCAGTTCTAAAGTTCTATGACCCTATGAGATGAATGCATCAATGGCCACCATAAAGTATCAGTAACAGTAATATGAGTGATTGCAGACCCAGAAAACCAAAAAGTTGTTGCCCTAGAATCATAGTTTAGGGAGAAAACAATTGGGAGAATAATTTATCTTGATAAAGAATGAAGTGAGTAATAAGGGTTCATAGTTTGGAAGTCCGTTAAGTCATAAAAGCCTCTGTGAAGTAAAGAGGAGAGAAACTAAATAGGAGAGGGTCACAGAGAGTTGGAGATGAAAGGAAAACAGGAACATGTGACATATTCAATCTATTTGGCAAAGATGGACTAATATAAAAAAAAACTTAGAAATGTAAGGCTTTAAAAGTTGAAAAAGATCTCCCTTGTTTAAAGGAAGTGATTAAAAATAACTGGTAAAGAAAAAAGTAAGTAATCAATAATTTATAGTCAGTCAAATTACAGGGCTAAAAAAGAATAGGAAGACAGAGAAAGAGACAGGACTGTCTAAAGTTTAGAACAAAAATACCAAACATTATTGAAAAGTTAAAATCCTCGAGAGTTTTCAGGGGCTGACTTGTCAGAAATTTTTATAACAATCCACAGTTATTCATTTATATTATTAGATATAAAGAATAGATTAGTTCTTAATCTAGAAACAAAAGAAACTAACTAAAAATAGAGAGGCAAGTGGAGAGTTGAAAGAGGAAGAGGAGGGCAGGTAATTTGGAAGGTAAGGCTTTGTTTTATTGTTTTGTTTTTAAAGGTTAATCCCAACTGAGGAATAGCTCTTGCTATCATAAATTCAGAGCTATTCAGAGGTTAACATTCAAGGCACAAATGACACTCCCTAAAAATAACTTCCAGTGTTTCTGACAATTCTTTCTGGTTTTGAGTCACTGTTTACTTGTTAGGGACACTGTCACAAGAAAGTGATAAAATCAGTAGCTCTAAAACAAGATAGACATTTTTGCTAAAAAAAAAAAAAAAAAAGAAAGAAAAAAGCTTTGGCATCTGAGCATGATCAAAGAGTAGAATTACCTGGAACATTAATTCTCATATTTAGTTACCTCACTAATTTTTTTTCTCTTCCCAATTAATTACTTCTTGAGTTTGACCAATAAATTTGGAGAAGAAAATGTGTCTATAGAAAAATGAACAAAGTAGATGAACAGAGAAAGGAAAAACTGTCAATAAACATGGAAAGGTTTAATTTCATTAATAATCAAAACAGAATATTAATACAAAGTACTCAAACTAACACAAAATGATGTTGAAAATCCGAACAGACCCATAACAAGGGAAGAAATTGAAAAGGTAATAAAAAAAACTCCCAACAAAAAAAAGCTCTGGCCTAGATGGCTTCACTGGAGAATTCTACCAGACATTCAGAGAAGAGCTTACATCAGTACTACTCAAACTATTTCATAACATAGAAAGGAAGCAATACTTCTGAATTCATTCAATGAAGCCAGCATAACCTTGATACCAAAATGAGGCAAAGTCACCACAAAAAAGAAAATTACAGACCAATATCTCTCATGACTACAGATGCAAAAATTCTCAACAAAATTCTAGCCAATAGAATTCAGCATCATAATCAAAAAAATAATACACCACGACCAAGTAGGATTCATACCAGGTATGCTAGGATGGTTCAACATTAGAAAATTAGTCAACATAATCTACCACATAAATAAAGGAATCACATGATCATCTCAATCAACACAGAAAAGGCATTCGACAAAGTCCAACACCCATTCCTGATTCAAACTCTGAATAAAATAAGAAGGGAAATTCCTCAACATAATAAAGGGTGCCTATACAAAACCAACAATTAACATAATTTTTAATGGAGAGAGGCTGAAACCATTCCCCTTGAGAACAGGAACAAGACAAGGATGTCCTTTATCACCACCCCTATTTAACATTGTTCTGGAAATCCTACCTAGAGCAATAAGGCAAGAAAAAGAAACAAAGGGTATCCAAATTTGTAAGGAAGAAGTAAAACTGTACCTATTTGCAGATAATGTGATACTACACATAGAAAACCCAAAGACTCCACAAGAAAACTACTGGAACTAATAGAAAGATTCAGCAGACTAGCAGGATACAAGATAAACACACAAAAATCAGTTGGATTGCTATACACCAATAAAGAGAACTACAAAAAGGAAATCAGGAAAGTAATACCATTTATGATAGCCCCTAAAAAAATGAAATATGTAGGAATAAATCTAACCAGGGATGTAAAACACCTATACAAAGAAAACTACAAAACACTACTGCAAGAAACGAAAAGAGATCTACATAAATGGAAAAACATACCATGCTCATGGATAGGTAGACTCAACATTGTGAAAATGACAATTCTACCCAAAGCAATGTACAAATACAATGCAATCCCAATCCAAATACCAACAACATTATTTAAAGAGATGGAAAAAATAATCATTAACTTTATATGGAAAGGGAAGAAGCCCCGAATAAGTAAAGCACTACTGAAGAAGAAGAATAAAGTTGGAGGACTCACACTACCTGACCTCAGAACCTACTATACGGCTATGGTAGTCAAAACAGCCTGGTACTGGTACAACGACAGACACATTGACCAATGGAACAGAATTGAGAACCCAGATGTAAATCCATCCACCTACAGTCACCTGATCTTCAACAAGGGCCCAAACTCCACCAAACGGGGAAAAGACAGTCTTTTTAACAAATGGTGCTGGCAAAACTGGATGTCTATCTGCAGAAAAATGAAACAGAACCCATACCTCACATCATACACAAAAACTAATTCAAAATGGATCAAAGACTTAAATAAAAAGCCCAAAACTATAAAGATCATAGAAGAAAAAAATAGAATCAACACTAGAGGCCCCAATACGTGGCATTAACAGGATACAAACCATGACAACACACAAACTCCAGAAGATAAGGTAGATAACTGGGATTTCTAAAAATTAAACACTTATGCTCATCAAAAGATTTCACCAAAAGATAACCTACAGACTGGGGAAAAATAATTGGCTATTACAAATTCGACAAAGGTCTAATCTCTAAAATCTACAGGAAAATCCAGCACCTTTACAACAAAAAAGACACTTAATCCAGTTAAATAATGGGCAAAGGAAATGAACAGACACCTCACCAAAGAAGACATTCAAGTGGCTAACAGATATATGAGGAAATGCTCGAGATCACTAGCCATTAGAGAAATGTAAATCAAAACCACAGTGAGATACCATCTCACTCTGACATTACTGGCACGCATCAAAAAAAAAGAAAATAATAAATGTTGGAGAGGCTGCAGGGAGACTGGAACTCTTATGTACTGCTGGTGGGAATGCAAAATGGTACAACAATTTTGGAAAATGATATGGTGCTTCCTTAGAAAGTTAGAAATAGAAATACCATATGATCCAGCAATCCCACTCCTAGGAATATATCCTAGACAAATAAGAGTCGTCACACGAATAGACATATGCACACCCATGTTCATTTCACCATTGTTCACAATAGCAAAACGATGGAAACAACCTAGATGCCCATCAACAGATGAATGGATAAACAAACTATGGTACATAACACACAATGGAATACTACACAATGATAAAGAACAATGATGAATCTGCGAAGCATCTCACAACGTGGATGAATCTGGAGGCATTATGCTGAGTGAAATAAGTCAATCACAAAAGGACAAATATTGTATGAGACGATTACTATAAAAATTCATGAAAAGATTTACACACAAAAAGAAACAATCTTTGATGGTTATGAGGGAGGGGAGGGGTGGGGATGGAAAAACACTAAATAGACAATAGATAAATGGTAACTTTGGTGAAGGTTAAGACAGTACACAATACTGGGGAAGCCAGCACAACTTGTATAAAGCAAGGTCATGGAAGCTCCATAGACACATCTAAACTCCCTGATGGACTGAACAGCTGGGCTGAAGGCTATGGGGACCATGGTCTCAAGGAACATCTAGCTCAACTGGCATAACATAGTTTATAAAGAAAATGTTCTACATTCTACATTGGTGAGTACCATCTGGGGTCTTAAAAGCCTGTGGGCGACCATCTAAGATACTCCACTGGTCTCACCCTTTTAGGAGCAAGAGAGAATGAAGAAAACTAAAGACACAAGGGAAAGATTAGTCCAAAGGACTAATGGACCACAACTACCATGGCCTCCACCAGACTGAGTCCAGTACAACTAGATGGTGCCCACCTACCACCTCTGACTGCTCTGACAAGGATCACAATAGAGGGTCCTGGACAGAGTTGGAGAAAAATGTAGAACAAAAGTCTAACTCACAAAAAAAGCCCAGACTTACTGGTCTGACAGAGACTGGAGAAATCCCTAGAGTACGGCCCCTGGACACCCTTTTAGCTCAGTAATGAAGTCACTCGTGAGGTTCACCCTTCAGCCAAAGATTAGACAGGCCCATAAAGGGGCAAGGACTAGAAGGAAGGAGGCGACAGGAAAGCTGGTTTAATAAGGAACCCAACGTCGAGAAGCGAGAGTGTTGACACATCATGGGGTTGTTAACCAATGTCATAAAACAATATATATACTAACTGTTTAATGAGAAGCTAGTTTGTTCTATAAACCATCATCTAAAGTTCAATTTAAAAAAAAGAAAATTAATACAAAGACATTCATTTTCATTTGCCAAACTGGAAATGATTTTGTAAATTATAATACCCAGAAATGGTGAGGAAGCAGTGGAACTGCATCTTCATACACAGTTGGGGAAATATCAATTGGTACAAACCTTGGAAGTACAATCTGAAATATTTGTCTCAAGCGTTCTAAAAACGCCTATCATCTTTGTTGTTATATTTCCACTTTCTCTAAATGAAATACAAAAAGGAGCAACCATTTACTTAAAACTTCCATTGCAGAGTTATTATTTACAAAAGTAAATAACCTAAACGTCCTCAAATCAAATTGTTTAAATAAATTTTGACAATACATATGATGGCATAATATTCCTGCTTTTTAGTAATATTTAAGTAGAGTGAAAATTGTTCACTATAAAATTTAACTGGAATATTGTAGTGAAATGAGTTCATGTGGCCTTTTGCCTGGTTCTTTGGAAAACCAGCTTGAGAGATTTTTCCTCTAAGCCCCCAAGGAGTTACTTTCGCCCTAGTTTTCTACCCTAGAGGGTTTGACACTTCCTGGGGAAGCTGTAAACAACTTGAATTTGATACTTTTTGTCTGGTCTTAGGCTGCAGCCTGCCCTGTGGTTGGCATGCACCTTGTAGGGATTAGTCCATAGGCTATGCAAATAAGGTGACTACAGCCTACTATGCAAATGAAGTGTCTATGGCCTACTGAGGGGGGATTGATAAGTTTTTGGCCCCTGCTGGGAAGGGCTATGCCTTGAAATTGATAAGGAGTCATGTATATAAGCAGCCAACCCCAAAGAGGTTTTTGAGACAGAAAGAGGCAGGAAGAAAAGCAATAGGAAGAAGCAGAAGGAAAAAAGAAGAAAGAAGAAGCAGAGAGAGGAGGCAAGATACCTCCTAAAAGAGTTATAACACAGGTCAAGGACTGTAACACTGAAGACAGTGAGAGGCCCAGAAGGGGCCCAGCAGCAGAGCCAGGTGCAACAGACAGCAGGGCCAATAGGAGCCTGTCCTCAGGGAGCCAAGAGGAGGCCTGTGCGGCCGGCCCAGAGGTGATGAGAGAGCTGGCCTGAACTAAAGAAGGGAGACTTTGCCTACATGCTTCTTGATCCTGATTCTGAGTTGTACCCTGTTCCTTAATAAACCACTTAACTGTAATTATGGTCTGTGAGTTCTGTGTGGCCATTGGCAACGGATAATCAAACCCAGAAGAGTAGTAGAGAGTGCAGTGGGAGGGACGGCTGGTGTCAGAACTGATAAAATGTTGGAGACAGGAGGTATGTCTGACCTCTACTTCATAGGGATTAGCCTTGGGCTGATCTTGATTTGCATTATCCTCCCTGAAGTTAGACTGGTTCTGACACTGATGCTCCTACTGATACTACTACTCCCACCATTTTACAAACATAGAATCACAAAACATATAGGGTACTATCCCAACATATATATATTAATGTTTTATGTATCTCCTTCTAGCCTTTAGTTCTATACATACATATATATATGTATACAGACATACCTGTATGTGTATGTATATATACGTATGTGTAGAAATAAAGACTAGAAGGACATATATGTACATATATACACATACTATGAGTCGAATCAACTCTATGGCAATGGGCTTATATACCTGTATATATGTATATATGCATAGAAATAAAGACTAGAAAGAAATACATCAAAATATTAACAGTGGTTATCTCTGAAGTATAGAAATAAAGATGATTTTTACTTTTTAAAACACTTTCCTGTATTTCTCTAATTTTCTGCATTGAACACATATTAATCAGAAACTGACAACAGCATTATGTTGTTAAAATCATTTCTGGGTAGATTAAAGAATTTGGTTCATAGAGAGTCATTGACGATATCATAGTGATATATGCTGTCAGCTCTTCCACTTAGTCCTTTATAATAACACTGATGGTGAGTCTGAGTGAACAACCACATTCCCCATTGTTGTGTTACACCATAGCCACAGCAACTCTATTTTCAACTCCTAACACTGGGATTTGTGGTCTGAAAATAGGCCAGCATATTTGAAATCAGGCTCTCCTTAAAAATTCAGATACATGATCATGACAGAATGACTCCCTGTCTACACTCGAAACTTAACTGACTCCGGGAGTATATATCAATGGACTAACCTAGCCTAAGAGTCTTTCCATAACTTTTCCTCTCACCTTTCAATTTGTCTTGGAAAAGGGTCAGAACAGACATAGTAGCTTTCCCCGGCTTTGTAGAAGACAATCAAGAAAATGCTGACTGTCCACTATGTGCATGGCACTGTATTGAACAAGGGGTACCTCTCATCTAACTCAGCAAAATGCAGTTTGTTAAATGATGCATTAAAGAGACTGCAGATGCAAGCAAAATTTTCTATAAGCAAGCTTAATGCTATAGTAAACCAAGAAAAAGAGCCCAAGCATCCCCCGTACGTGCTACCTGGCAGGTGATATATGACATTTCAAGTTGACCCAAATGCTTTCACCTAAAAAAGCACGTGAGCAATGCTGCATTTACAATGACCTTTACCTCTGTATGGATACTATCCCTGAGGTGCAATTTCCTTTGCTAAGAGAAGAAATTGCTTCTCCATGTTAATGAATTAAACATTGTCTAGTTTATCCTAATTTGCTTTCATTTCTATGTACTTTGTTTCATTGTACAGAATGAAGACAATACATACCAAAAAAAGTTAATATGTGCAGAAATCCCTTACTTATAAAGAAGTTATATGACAGATGTAAATCAATTATTTGTGTTTTTTTAAATATTTTATTTGTTTAATCAATGTTATGAATGTGTATAGTAAATATATAGAGAGAGTACAGGAAGAATTAAAATTTTGTCTAGTGGTCCACTCCCCCAGCCCCATTTCTCAGAGGCACCCACTTATAACTATTTTTGCTGTTGCTTTTTAGAATATTATCTTAGGACAGTAACTCTAAAGAATATACTGCTGTTCTTTATTAACCAACTTGAGACATCATCTACTGACTTCCTGATTTATATAAGAGTTTTAAGTTCACATACATGCCCTCCAATGTTGGGAGGAACGATGAAGTTTATTGAGATGTAATTTACATACAGTAAAATTCATCCTTTTTAGTGTACAGTTTTATGAGTTGTGACAATGGATTACAGCTATTTAACCATCACAAAATAAAGATATAAAAAAGTTCAATCACCTCCCCTGCAAATTTCCTCATATTCTTTTTTTAGGTAACCCCTCTCGCCAACCCAGTCCCTGGCAAGCACTGATGTGTTTTTCTGTTCTTATACTTTTGCTTTCTCCACAATATCAAATGAATGTAGCTTTTTTAGTCAGCTTCTTAAACATGGCTTAAGGCATATAAAATTTATTTGCATTGTTGCATGCATGAGAAGTCTGTTAAATAAATGTACCAGAGTTTGTTTACCCATTCACCAGTTAAAGGACGTTTGGGCTTTTCCAGCTATTACTGATAAGGAATTCACATACAGGTTTTTGTGTAGAACAAGTTTCATTTCTCTTCAGTAAATATTTAGGAGTGGGACTGCTACGTTGCTTGGAAAGTGTATGCTTAACTTTATATGAAATTGCCGAAGTATTTTCTAAAGTGGTTGTGCCATTTTGCATTCCCACCAGTAATATACGAGGGTGCCAGTTACTTACATTCTTGCCAGTACGTGGTATTGCTAGCTTTATTTTTTGTTTGTTTGTGTTTTAGCCTTTCAGATAGGTGTGGCATGGCATCTCATTATGGTTTTAATTAGCATTTCCCTTATGATTAATGAAATTAGTATTTTGCTTATTTCCATCTATATATCTATTTTATATCTATTCAGATCTTTTGCCTGTTTTTTATTAGGTTCATTTTCTTATTATTGAGTTCTGAGCTGTAAATACCAGATGTAAACTCAGATCTACAGAAAGGAATGAAGAGTACTGGAAACGATAATAGGTGGAAAAATACAAAACACTATATATTCCTTTTTTAAATTATTTAAGATAATTAAATATTGAAAGCAAAAATAATAACTATTTTGAGGTTTACAAAATATTTAGAAGTATACGATAATATCACAAAAGCCAAGAAAGGAGAAATAGAAGTATATGATAGTAAGGTTCTTACATTATAAGAAAAATGGTAAGATATTAAGATAAACTGATAGTTTTAAAAGTGCATATTGTAAGCTTTAGAACAACCAAAAAATAAAACAAAGATTCCTCAAAAAACTAAAAATAGAATTACCATATAACCCAGCAATTCCACTCCTAGGCATATAATCAAAAGAATTGAAAGCAGAGACTAAAGAAGACTTGCATCCCAATGTTCACTGCAGCACTCTTCATAATGGCTAAAAGGTAGAAACAACCTAAATGCTTACCAACAGATGAATAGATAAACAAAATGTGGTGCATACATACAGTGGAATACTATTCAGCCAGTAGGAGAAATGAAGTCTTGATACATGCTGCAATATGGATGGAGCTTGAAGACATTATGCTGAGTGAAATAAGTCAATCACTAAAGGACAAATATTATATGACCTTACTTATATAAAAAGACAAGAAAAGGCAAATGTATAGAGACCAAAGTTTATTAGTGACTATCAGGGGTGAGAGAGAAGAGGGAAAGAAGGGTTAACGATGATGGAAAAATAGCACTGATTAAGGGTAGGGTTGCACAGCCCATTACTGCAATTGCTGTAAATAAGTTGTAAGTAATAGTAAAATAACCATTGCTGTCGAGTTGATTCTGACTCATAGTGACTGTATAGAACCAAGTAGAACTGCCCTATAGGGTTTTGAAGGAGTGGCTGGTGGATTCTAACTGCCGACCTTTGGGTTAGCAGCCGAGCTCTTAACCACTGCACCACCAGGGCTCCCAATAAGTTGTACACCTGTAAAAAGTTGAATTGGCAATAGTTGTGTGATAGATATGCTTACAACAACAACAAAAAGAGTACCTACTGAGGCTGCTTATGTACAACCAAAAACCTCACAGGATTTGTTTGGTTCCTTGGTTTGGAGCTTTAGGGTCATGGTTTCATGGGACATTCCAGTTAATTGTCCTAATAACATGTTTACTAGTTCTGTTCTACCTCCTAGTTTGTTGCATAGTGCCTGGGGTCTTAAAAGCTTGCGAGCAGCCATCCCAGTCACAACAATAAGCCTCTATTCGCCTGGAGCAAGAGAGGAAGAAGGTGAGTCAGAAATAGGAGGAGGATATGGAATGTGTGGCTAATTGCCTCCAGAACAACTCCCTCCTTTCCATGAGACCAGAAGAACCGGATGGTACCCAGCTACCATTACTGAACATTTTGATCAAAGATTCTATAGAAGAATCCTGATCAAAAGGGAAAAAATGTAGAACAAAATTTCAAATTCTCATGGGCTCCAGACTTTCTGGAGCCATGAAGCCAGGATGAACCCCTGAAACTATTGCCTGAGATAATCTTTAAGCCTTAAACCAAAACTATCCCTTAAAATCTTAAAACCAAATAGTTTAGCTTAACTAGTAAAAAATGTCTGCCTTCAGCATTGTGCTCTTTCAAGATCTATCTATATAGGGTCAAACTGATAATAGCAACTCAAAAGATTAGACAGGAAACTTAGGGGGCAGTGAGTTTATGTTAATGCAGAGGAGCAACTCAGAAAAGTAGGGTAAAAATGGGTGCACGACTTGAAGAATGTAATTAATATCAATGAATTGCATATGCAGAAACTATTGAATTGCTGTATGTGTTGCTGTGTATATTCTCAACAACAAAATAAATAAAATTTTTTTAAAATAACAAATAAATTTAAAAAGCAATGTAGCTTATATACTAGTAGTGGAAATAACGCAGAATACTAACATTTAGTCAATTAAGCTAAATGAAGGCAAGAAAAGAGGACAAAATGAAAGGAGAGATGGAAAAAAAGCAAAAGGATAGTTTTAAACACAATCATATTGATAATTACATTAAATGTAAATAACTTAAACTAAAAGACAACTATGTAAGATTACATAAAGGCACGTATGTAAGACAGCATAAGAAAGCAGGACCCAATCATATGCTGTTTATAAGAAACCCAATTTAAATATAAAGACACATATTGGTTAAGAATAAGAGGATGAAAAAAATCTACACCATGCAAACATTGAGCACAAGAAAGCTGGAGTAGCTATTTTTATAGCAAACAAAGTAGATATGCAAATGTTAAGCATAAGAAAGCTGGCATGGCTATATTAATATTGACAGAGTAGACTTCAAGACAACAAATATGACCAGAGATAAAGAGAAACATCTCATAATAATAAATATTACCAAGGATAAAGTGGGAGGTTTCCTAATAGTAAAGAGATAAATTCGTCAAGAAAACATGAAACCCTAAATGTGAAATATCCAATAACAAGATTTTCAAATACAAGAAGCAAAACTTGAAAAAAACTAAAAGGGAAAATAGAAAAATCCACAAGTAAGCTGACAATTTTAACAATCCTCTCTCAGTGACTGATAAAACAAGAACACAGAAAATCAATAAAGATAAAGAAAATTTGAACACTGACAAGCAACTTGACTAACTGACATTTATCAAACACCCAACCGAACAACAGAATACACATTATTTTCAATGTTGGGCTATAAAACAATATCAATGAATTTAAAAAAAATTGAAATCATACAGATTATGTTCTTTCACCCCCAATGAATTTAAATTATAATTCAATAACAAAAAAAATCTGTAAATTCCCTCAAATATTTGAAAATCAAACAATAGACATCTAAATAATCCATAAACAAAACCGAAAACACCAAACCCATTGCCATCTAGTCAATTCTGACTCATAGCGACCCTACACGACAGAGTAGAACTGCCCCATAGGGTTTCCAA
Source organism: Trichechus manatus latirostris (assembly GCF_000243295.1). Lineage (NCBI taxonomy): Eukaryota > Metazoa > Chordata > Mammalia > Sirenia > Trichechidae > Trichechus > Trichechus manatus. Next base: position 12,948,990 of record NW_004443972.1, read on the forward strand.
GGAAGGGCTGGGGGATTCAAACTGCTGACCTTTTGGTTAGCAGTCAGCTCTTAACCACTGTGCCACCAGGGCCCCAAATAATCCACAGGCCACCAAAAAAAAAGGTCACAAAGAAAACTGGAAACTATCTGGAAATCAATGAAAATCAAAACACAAGATACCATAATTTATGGCTGGAGATGAGTCAGCACCTAGAGAAAACTTTAGAGCTGTAAATGCTCATATTACAAAAAAAGAAAGTTTTTAATTAATGATTTAAGAAAAGGTCAGCAAACTATGGCCTATGGGCTGCCCAGATATTTTTTCAAATAAAGTTTTATTGAAAACAACTGCACCTACTTGTTTATGTATTCTCTATGGTTGCTTTCACACTATAATGGCAGAATTAAATAGTTGGGACAGAGACTATATGGCCAGGAAGCCTAAAATATATACTATCTGGCCCTTTAAGAAAACGATGCTAACTCTGGATCTAAGGTACTACCTTAAGAAGCTGGAATAAAAAATAGCTATTTATTTAAAAGCAATCAATAAAATTGATAAAACTCCAGCTAGATTGATCAAAATTTTATTAAAAAAAATAAAAAGGCAGAAAATTCAAACAACCAATGTCAGGAATATAAGATGAGACAGCAATATAAACCCTACAGATATTAAAAGTATAATAAGGGAGTATTATGGAAAACTTTATGACAATAAACTAGGCAGTTTAGATGAAAAGGGTAGATTAACATAAATAAATTACCAAAACTGACTCAAGAAAAAATGTAAACTCAATAATCCTATCTTTATTAAAGAAACTGAACTTACAATTAAAACTTTCCCTCAAAGAATACTTCTAGGCCCAGATGTTTCATAATAAATTTTACCACACACTTAAGAAAAAAAATACCAAGCCTACACAAACTCATTCAGAAAATAAAGGAAGAAATATTTCTCAGTGTATTTTATGAGCCTAGCACACCCTGATACCAAAATCAGACAATGATATTACTAAGAAAACTACGGACCAATATTAAAAGTTCTTAACTAAATATTATCAAATCAAATCTGCAACATGTAAATTGGATAATACAGCATAACCAAATAGGGTTTAATCTAAGAATGCAAAGTTGGTTTAACATTCAAAAGTCAATCTGTGTAATTCATCATATTAACAAAAATAATCCAAATGGATGTATCAAAACAGATTCAGAGACAGCATCTGACAAAATTTCAACATGAGTTTGTGATAAAAACTCTCAGCCAACTAGAAATAGACAGAACTTCTTCAATCTACTAAAAGACTGAAGAATCTATCTACTACATAGATTTTTATCTATGAAAAATCTACACCAAAGAACGTTTCTATTGAATAATGTACTAGAGGTCTTAGCCAGTGCAATAAGACAATAAAAAATAAATAAAAAGGATAAAGATGGGAATGGAAGAAGTAAAACTATCTTATTCACAGATGGCATGATTATATATGGTAGAAAACCCAATAGAATCTACAAATAATGGAACTAACAAGTGAACTTATTAAGGTCATAGGATAAAAGGTCAAGTTACAAAAATTAATTTAATATCATAGTACTAAGAAAAAACAAATAGAAAATGAAATTAAGAAAACAATACTATTTATAATAGCATTTTAAAAAATGAGACACCTAGGAATAAATTTAAGGAAGTATATGCAAGACCTCTAAAATCAAAATTATAAAATATTGCTAAAGAAAAAGAACACCTAAATAAATAGAGATATGTATTATATTCAGGAATTATAACAATCAACATTGTTAAGATGTCAGTTATACCCAAATTGATTTACAGATTCAATGAGATCAGAACAAAATACCGAAAGATTACTTTGAAAATGTATAAGGTAATTCTAAAATTTATATGAAAATGCAAAGAATTTAAATAGTCAAGAAAATTCTAAAGAAGGCAAATTGGAAAACTATACTACCAGTTGCAAAACTTCCTATAAGATACAGTAATTAAGAGAGTATAAGACTGACGTAAAAATTAAACAATGGATCAATGGAACAGAATAGATCATCTGGAAGTAGAAGTCACTTAATTTACCATAAGGGCTTCAATGCAATTCAGTTGAGTAAGGATGCTCTTTTCAATAAACAGTTCTGGACCAACTGAATATCTGTATTTGGAGAGGGGGACCCTGACACCAATATTACACTGTATTAAAAAATTAATTCTAGGTAGATCATAGACCTAAATATGAAAAGCAAAACAATCAGATTTCAAGAAAAAAAAAAAGAAATATCTTCATAACCTTAGGGTAGGAAAGACACAAAACACACTAAAATTAAATATAAATTAGACTTTATAAAATTTTAACACTTTGGTTTATAAAATAACACAATTAAGAAAGTAAAAAAAGCAGGCCACAGACTTTGAATGTATTCATTATTTTATATATATAATCCTTTATCATATATATGTTGTCATATATATAATAAAGGATTTGTATAAAAATTATATAATAACTCCTTTAATTACTACAACAAAAAGACCAACAACCCAATAAAAAAGGAGGAAGAAAAGACCTGAATATTCTAATGGGCCAATAGGCATAAGAAAAAGTACTCAACACTATTCCTCGTTGTTGTTGTTGTTAGGTGCCATCAAGTTGACTCCAACTCATAGTAGCCCCATATGACAGAGTAGAACTTCACTATAGGGCTTTCTAGGCTGTAATCTTTATGAAAGTAGATCGACAGGCTTTGTCCCAAGGAGCCGCTGGGTGGGTTCAAACCACCAACCTTTCGGAATGCAACCGATCACTTAACCATTGTGACACCAGGGCTCCTTATTCCTCATTAAGGAAATACAAATTAAAATACAATGGGATAACCTTACACACCCATGGGACTAGCTAAAATTTTAAAAAATTGACAATAGCAAATGTTGGCAAGGATATCATGCAACAGAAAACTCCATACATTGCTAGTGGACATGTCAACTGGTAAAACCACTTTGGAAAAATTAATCTTCAATTTCTCCGTAGCTAAGCATACACATACTGTGACCTAGCAATTCAACTCCTAAGTACAAATCCAAGAGTGCTTATGTCCATAAAAAGACATGTATAAATATTCATTGAAGCTTTATTCATAATAGCTCAAAACTAAAAATAATCCAAATGGCCATCAAAAGGAGAATAAATAAACTACACTATAGTCATACGAAATAGTAAACAATAATCTTTTTTAAAAAAAATACTCAGTATACATCATTGAATGGAAGGATACAGCCCCAAGAGAGTATACAATATACTAAAAACAATTAATAGGCTTGGCTGCTAACTGAAAGATTGAAAGATCAAGTTCATTCAGAGGTGCCTCAGAAAAAAGGCCTGGCAATTTACTTCCAAAAAATCAGCCGTCGAAAGCCCTATGGAACACAGTTCTTCTCTGACACTCATTTGTTCTCTATGAGTTGGAATTGACTTGACGGTGACTGGTTTATTTATATGATGTTCAAGAATAGGCAAAGCTAATCAATAATGATAGAAGTCAGAGTAATGGATCCCATGTGAGGACAAGGGGTGATATAGAATGAAAAGGGGTATGAGGTACCTTATGGGGTGCTGATATAAGTGGAAGTGACATGGTTGCATATATGCTTCTTAAAAACTGAATCTAGAATAGGTAAATGTATAGACACCAAAGTTTATAGTGGCTATCAGGGGCAAGAGGGAGGGGGAAAGACGGAATCATCGCTTAGGGCGGCACTGAGCTTCTGTTAAGGGTGATCGAAAATTTGGAAATGGTTAGTGGTGATGGTTACACAACATGATAAACATAATTAATGTCACTAAATTGTATATGTAAAAAATGTTGAAATGGCAAATGTTTTGTTATATATACTTACCAGAATAAAAAAAATGAGCAAAACACTCAAATTGGTTCACTTTTCACACTTATTGTACGTATGCTGTATCTCAAATTAAAAAAAACAGAGAAAATTAACTGAGAAAAATAAAACAGAGAAAAAGTATAGGAAAGCAGGATGGAGCAAAAAGTAAGATTATTACACACGATGCATATCAGGATATACGTTTGCTAAAGACAGATTCTAATTTTGACTTTGTGCATTTTACTAGCCAATGTCTGAGGAAACATGATGGCTACAAGAGTCAGAGTCTTTAAGGCTCAGAACCAAAACCAAACCCATTGCCGTCAAGTCAATTCCAACTCATAGCGACCCTACAGGACAGAGTAGAACTGCCCCATCGAGTTTCCAAAGAGTGGCTGGTGGATATGAACTGCTGACCTTTTGGTTAGCTGCCATAGCTCTTAACCACTGTGCCACCAGGGCTCCTACAATTATTACCGATACTAAAACCAGAGAGAAATTTTCCCTTGGCTCTTTATAAACAAACAGTTCACTGTGTTATATAGCAAAAATGGGATCAAATTTCATAGGGCTACTTCTTACAGCATCCATTCATATTGGTCAATGGCAACACCCAAAGCATAGTTCAATGAAAACAATTCTATGGGAGCATCTTCATCTTAATTTGGCACAATAACTCTCAATTCTTTAAAAGGGGTACTGCTGGTGTAACAAAGTCAACTTTCTTCTCTGCAAAAAGCAGTGCCTTTTTATATAATATAGGCAGAGAACAGCTGTAGGAAAGAAAGGTAAAAGAGAGACGCTCTACCTTGAGCATTGTGCTCTTTCAAGAACTATCTATATGGGATCAAATTGACAACAACAACTTGGAAGATTAGATAGGAACCTTAGGGGGCAGTAAATTGACGTTTATGGGGGAGGAACAACTCAGAAAAGGAGGGTGAAAACGGTTGCACAACTCAAAGAACGTCACTAAATGGTACATGTAGAAACTATTGAATTGGTGTGTGTTTTGCTGTGTATATTCTCACCAACAACAAAATAAATAAAATTATTTTTAAAGAAAAAAGAGAGAGAGGCTCATTCAACTGCTCACTTATTATCCTGTTAGGAATCTTCTGCTAATATATAATTATTTATTCAGTATTTCAAATTTGCAGTGCATTGTCTATCTCCTGGAAATACACACTACATATTGTAAGTGGAATTTGAGTAAGAACAAGGTCTCACTATAACTATTAGAATAAGCAAATTGTTCACAGAATAAATGTTTACTCTCGGAGAATGATAGTAGAGATAGTGGAAACGAAAAAAATACATACTTCTAGGACAACAGGCCAGGAAAATGTCATCAAACAAAATTTGTAAGAGATGTGATGAGTTAATTAATATATTTTGGCTCTGTTTTAAAACAATCTGATTTCTTTTTGTTAATAATTGACTTTATTTTTGTTGTTGAGAATATACACAGCAGAACATACACCGATTCAACAATTTCTACCTATACAATTAAGTGACACGGATTACGTTACTCAAGTTGTTCAACCATTATCACCTTCTTTTCTCCTTTTCTGAGTTGTTCCTCCCTCATTAACATAAACTGACTGTTCCCTAAGTTAACTATCTAATCTTTTAAACAATATTTTATTATGCTTTTAATGAAGGTTGGTTACATTCTTCACAATGTGTGAACATTCTCATTATTTCCATTTTGGTTGTTCTGTTTCCATTAATCTAGTGTCCCTGCCCCCTTACATTCCCATCTTTGATTTAAAGTAATTGTTGACCGTTTGATCTCATATACTTGATTTTTTAAAGAAGCACAGAACCTATGGGTGATATTCATTATTTTTTGAGCCAATTTGTTAGCTGTAAGATGACCTCAGGGGTTAGTTTCATTTCAAGGTTTGAAGAATATCTCAGGGCAATACTCTCGGGAAGCCCTCCAGTCTCAACCAGTCCAGTAGATCTGGGTTTCTTTGTTGTTGTTCTTGTTTGTTTTTTGGCTTTTTTAGGAATTTGAGGTTCTGTTCCACATTTTTCTCCCAGTCTATAAGGGTCCATCTATTGTCGCCCTGATTAGAATGGTCGGTAGTGGAAGCCAGGCACTATTTAGTCCTTCTGGTCTCAGGATAGATGAGACCATGGTTTGTGTAGACTATTTGTCCTGTAGACCAGTTTCTTGTTTGAGTCTTTGGCTTCCTTCTTTCTCTTTTGCTCCAGACAAGTAGAGACTTGGCCATCTTAGATGGCCACTTGCAAGCTTTTAAGACCCACAATCTGGTTTCTTTAAAGCTCTGTTACTCTGGACTACTACCCTCTAAATTAATATCTCTTGGATAAGCATGTACTTTGAAACTAAACATTTTGCATTAAAATTATCATTGTCCAGATCTTGACGGATTGGGTTTTGTTTGTTTGTTTTTGTTTTTTTATCCCTAATCCTGTTTTAACACAGTGTTAAAAAGCAAAGATGTCACCTTGAAGACTAAGGTTAGCCTGACCCAAGCCATGGTGTTTTCAATCGCCTCATATGCATGCAAAAGCTGGACAATGAATAAGGAAGACTGAAGAAGAACTGATGCCTTTGAATGATGGTGTTGGTGAACAATATCGAATATACCATGGACTTCCAAAAGAACGAACAAATCTGTCTTGGAAGAAGTACAGCCAGAGAGAGGATGGCAAGATTTCATTGAACCCACTTTGGACATGTTATCAGGAAGGACCAGTCCCTGGAGAAGGACATCATGCTTGGTAAAGTATAGGGTCAGCAAAAAAGAGGAAGATCGTCAATGAGATGGACTGACACAGTGGCTGCAACAACGGACTCAGGCATAACAATGATCGTGAAGATGGCGCAGGACGGGACAGTGTTTCATTCTGTTGTACACAGGGTCGCTATGAGTCGGAACCGACTCGACAGCACTTAACAACAACAACAATCCTGTTTTGACCACAGAGTATTTATTTCAGTCAAGCATGGACTCAAACAAAATATTTATAGAGAACTTAATCAATATACAAGGTCCCTGGTTGGCACAAATGCTTCACACTCAACTACTAACCTAAAGGTTGTCAGTTTGAACCCACCTAGAGGTGTATGGAAGAAAGGCCTGATGATCTGCTTCTGTAAAGATTGCAGCCAAGAAAACCCTATGGAGCAGTCCTAGTCTGTAACACATAGGGTCACCATTAGTCAAAATTGACTTGATGGCACCAGGTTTCATTTTTTTAGTCAACATGCAAAGACATGACATCTATCACTGTCATTTTACCTTATCATGAGATAAGTATGACAAAACAGATTAGGAGAAAATGTGTGTTTCACTTTCAAAATCTGAGCATCCTAATGATTTTCGAGATGTGAAAAGTTTAATGAAAAAGTAGATTGATATTATTTGGAATGTTTAAGTCATTGGCAAATTTAAATTGTTTAAAAATAATAATAAGCTGAGCTCTTGAGTCATAGTGAGTGATTCACCCATAGAATTCTTGAGGGGATTAATTTAAAACAGTTCCAAAGAAACACTATCTTCACATGCCTACTCTCTAAAAGACAGAAGAGAATAACGGAAAGGGCAAGCTGTTGTAGAGGAGAAAAAAATGAAGAACAAGGACAGAGCAGAACCATGTTAGCCTGGCTTGTCAATCAGTGCAGGGGAATTCAAGAGGCACAAAGTGAGGCATGGGGCATTCCCTGATAAGGAGCAAAGTGTTAGCTTCTGAGGAAATAAAGTCTCCCCTTTCTGCTTCACACTCCTACTCACCTCCCCACTCCTTTTACTTTTCACTGGATCCCTAGGTGAGAGGAGTAGTGATTTGTATTATTCAAATTTCAGGGAATCAAATGGCCCACATGCTTTAGGGATCCAACTTTCAAAGAATACAAAAGACACAGGACTCATGCTGATGGTTGTCTTCTTTTCCATAGCAAGACTGGGAAAAGTAGAACCTGCCTTCTCATGGAAGAGACCCAGCTACTTGCCCACAGATTCTCCACCTTTTCCTCAGTTAGCAGCCACCCCAGAGATTACTGCCTGGAACTCTTGCCAGAGCTACAGAGAAGGCTGGACTGATGTGAGATATTGGAGTCCCTGGTTGGCTCAAACTGTTATGCGACTACTAGCAGAAAGGTTGTTGGTTTGAATCCGCCCAGAGGCACCTCAGAAGACATGCGTAGCAATCTGCTTCTGAAGGGTCACAGCCTTAAAAGCCCTATGGAAAAGTTCTACTCTACACACATGGGGTCGCCACGAGTTGGAATCGACTCCACAACAACTAACAACGATAACAACTGGAGGTCCCTCGATTTGCTTCGCTGGTTTCATTCCCCCTGTCACCAGTCACTGGACTGTCTTTAGATGGTATCATAGTGTCAGGATCCAGGATTCTGCGTCCTTAAGAATTTTCTGAAGTTTTCCATTATTTGTCAAGAGTTTAGAAAAGGGGATTATATTAGAGTTCTATTATGTAATTTGGGGCCAAAGTAGCAGATAACAAGAAAAAGTTACTTTGTTTTGTCCTGTGTGCTCTTTCTAGAAATCTCCCTGAGTAAGCCCTTTTAGACTAGGAGTGATGCACAGCTGAGCCAAGATAGTATTTAGATACTCCTGCGTCGCTCTTTAGCAAGTGTCACTTCTGTATCACTTTTGAACATATTCCAATATTACCCAATTTAGGGATAAAGCTTAAGATTTTGACTATCAGCTGCAAAAAATGTAAGATGGAAAAGGCCAAAGCAATGAAAAATCCAGAAGAAAATTCACATATATGAATGAGAAGGTATGATATATAGTACACTCTTTGTGCTTACAATTTTTCCTTTTTTTCCTGTTTAATTCTATTTACCTATTTATGTTTGAAAATTCTCTCCTGTTTTGTTATTTTAAAATAAACTCACTATGTGGATAAGAACTCGTCTGTTTGAGCTTTTTAGTGATCCATGCTTATAGTTGTCTATAGGATACTTTCCTCTATAAATCTCAAAATTACTCAATACTAATCATTTGGCAGCAACAACTGCAAGTCAAGACTGAGCTAGCATAGGAACTAAACTGCCTCTGGTTGATATTTATGGATCCCTTGTGGCGCAGCTGTTAAGCACTCAACTGCTAACTCAAAGGTTGGCGGTTGGAATGAACCAGTCACTCCACGGGGAAAGGATGTGGTAGTCCACTTCCCTAGAGATTGTTGTTGTGGTTAGGTGAAGTCAAGTCATTTCCGACTTATAGTGATCCCACATGCAACAAAACGAAATACTGCCCGGTCCTGCCCATTGCCGAAGCCACTGTGTAAATCTATCTCGTTGAGGGTCTTTCTCTTTTCGGCTGACCCTCTACTTTACCAAGCATGATGTCATTCTCCAAGGACTGGTCCCTCCTGATAACATATTCAAAGTATGTGAGACAAAGTCTGGCCACCTTCGCTTCTAAGGAGCATTCTGGCTGTACTTCTCCAAGACAGATTTGGCAGTCCACGGTATATTTGGTATTCTTCGTCACACCATTATTTAAATGCATCAATTCTTCTCTGGTCTTCCTTATTCTTTGTCCAGCTTTTCCACGTATATGAGGCAATTGAAAATACCATGGCTTGGGTCAGGCGCACCTTAGTCCTCAAAGTGACATCTTTGCTTTTTAACACTTCAGAGAGGTCTTTTGTAACAGATTTACCCAATGCAATCCATTATTTGGCTTCTTGACTGCTGCTTCCATGGACGCTGATTGTGGATCCAAGTAAAATGAAATCCTTGACAACTTCAGTCTTTCTCCATATATCATGATGTTGCTTATTGTTCCAGTTGTGAGGATTTTTGTTTTCTTTATGTTGAGATGTAATCCATACTGAAAGCTGTAGTCTTGGATCTTCATCAGTAAGTGCTTCAAGTCCTCTTCACTTTCAGCAAGCAGGGTTGTGTCACCTGCATATCGCAGGTTGTTAATGAGTCCTCCTTCAATCCTGATGCCCCATTCTTCTTCATATAATCCAGCTTCTTGGATTATTTGCTCAGCATACAGATTGAATAGGTATGGTGAAAGGATACAACCCTGATGCACACCTCTCCTTATTTTAAACCACAGAGTATCCCCTTGTTCTGTTCAAACGACAGCCTCTTGGTCTATGCACAAGTTCCACTTGAGCACAACTAAGTGTTCTGGAATTCTCATTCTTTACACTGTTATCCATAATTTGTTATGAACCACAAAGTTGAATGCCTTTGCATAGTCAATAAAACACAGGCAAACATCTTTTTGGTATTCTCTACTTTCAGCCAGGATCCATCTGACATCAGCAATGATATCCCTGGTTCCACGTCCTCTTCTGAATCCAGCTTGAATTTATGGCAGTTCTTTTTTGATGTACTGCTACAACTGCTTTTGAATGAACTCCAGCAAAATTTTACTTGTGTGTGATATTAATAACACTTTCTGATAATTTCCGCATTCTGTTGGGTCACATTTCTTTGGACGTGTACAAATATGGATCTCTTTCAGTCGGTTCACTAGGTAGCTGTCTACCAATTTTTTTAACATAGACAAGTGAGCACTTCCAGCATCACATCCATTTGGTGAAATATCTCAGTTGGTATTTCAACCATTTCTGGATCCTTGTTTTTTGTCAATACCTTCAGTGCAGCTTGGATTTCTTCCTTCGATACCACCAGTTCTTCATCATATGCACCAGTTCTTGATCATATGCTACCTCCTGAAATGGCTGAACATCAACCAGTTCTTTTTGGTACAGTGACTCTGTGTATTCCTTCCATTTTCTTTTGATGCTTCCTATGTCGTTCAATATTTTGCCCATTGAATCCTTGAATACTGCAACTCGAAGCTTGAATTTTTTCTTCAGTTCTTTCAGCTTGAGAAATACCAAGAGTGTTCTTCCCTTTTGGTTTTCTAACTCCAGATGATTGCACATTTCATTATAACACTTTACTTTGTCTTTTTGAGCTGCCCTTTGAAATCTTCTGTTCAGCTCTTTTACTTCATCGTTTCTTCCCATTCGCTTTAGCTACTCTACGTTCAAGAGCAAGTGTCAGAGTCTCTTCTGACATCCATTTTGGTCTTTTCTTTCTTTCCTGAATTTTTAATGACCTTTTGCTTTCTTCATGTGTGATGTCCTTGATGTCATCCCACAACTCGACTGCTCTTTGGTCCTTAGTGTTCAACGCATCAAATCTCTTCTTGAGATGGTCTCTAAATTCAGGTGGGATATACTCAAGGTCGTACTTTGGCTGTCGTGGACTTGTTCTAATTTTCTTTAGCTTCAACTTGAACTTGCATAAGAGCAATTGATGGTCTGTTCCACAGTCAGGCCCTGGCCTTATTCTGACTGATAATATTGAGCTTCTCCATTGTTTCTTTCCACAGATGTAGTCCGTTTGATTCCTGTGTATTTAGTCTGGCAAGGTCCATGTATATAGTCACCATTTATGCTGTTGAAAAAGGTATTATGCAATGAAGAAGTCGCTGGTCTTGCAATATTCTATTATGTGATCTCCAGTGTCATTTCTATCACCAAGGCCATATTTTCCAACTACCAATCCTTCTTCGTTTCCAACTTTCACATTCCAATCACTAGTAATGATCAATGCATCTTGATTGCATATTTGATCAATTTTAGGCTGCAGAAGTTGGTAAAAGTTTTCAATTTCTTCATCTTTGGCATTAATGGTTGATGCATAAATTTGAGTAATAGTCATATTAACTGGTCTTCCTTGTAGGCATATGGATATTATCCTATCACTGACAATGTTGTACTTCAGGATAGATCTTGAAATGTTCTTTTTGATGATGAATGCAATTCCTCTGCAATTTGTCATTCCTGGCATAGCAGACCATATGACTGTCTGATTCAAAACGGCCAATACCAGTCCATTTCAGCTCCCTAATGCCTAGGGTATCTATCTTCAAGCATTCCATTTCATTTTTGACAACTTCCAATTTTTCTAGATCCATACTTCATACATTCCACTTTCTGATTATTAATGGATATTTGCAGCTGTTTCTTCTCATTTTAAGCCATCCACATCAGCAAATAAAGGACCTGAAAGCTTTACACCATCTACATCATTAAGGTCGACACTACTTTGAGGAGGTTGCTCTTCCCCAATTGTATTTTGTGTGTCTTCCAACCTGAGGGGCTCATCTTCTGGCACTAGATCAGACAATGTTCTGCTGCTATTCATAAGGTTTTCACTGGCCAATTTTTTTAGAAGTAGATTGCCAGGTCCTTCTTCCTAGTCTGTCTTAGTCTGGAAGTTCCATTGAAACCTGTCCACCATGGGTGACCCTGCTGATATTTGAAATATCAGTGGCACAGCTTCCAGCATCACAGCAACTCACAAGCCATCACAGTAGGACAAGCTGGTGGTGGCCGTAGAAATCTCTTTCTCCATAGATATTACAGCCTTGGAAACGCTATGGGCAATTCTACTCTGTCACATGGGGTTGCTATGAGTCAGAAATGGACTCGACTGCAATGGGTGGTTATGCTGACCACTTTCCCAAAGGACTTGTGATCACTCTCTTAGGAACATGCTTTAAAATGCCAAAATGAGTCAGATTAACAGGTCCTATAGGGCTTCCTTCCTTCCTAACCCTGAAACAATCCAATATCCTCTCCTCTTGACTTTCTCTTACATACAGTAGGAAATGCAAGTCAGTCAAGAAAAATAAAACAAACTGGATCTTGGCTACTGCCTGGAAGCTTTTCCCCTAAAAGAGAAATATATAAGAGTTTATTCAAAAGGAAAATACTCTAAAAAAAATGCATCCAAAAATAACAATCACAAGCAACTTTGGGGAAAACCAACTGCTCTCACATAACAATCACTTCCGGGGAGTGCAGAAAGTTGTTCTTATGTTTTTCACACATACTTTGATGTCAGTATACACATTTAAGACTAAGAAAAGGTCTGTATCTCTCCTTGTTCACACAGAAGTAGTAGAGATAATCCTGTGCAAAGAGTTTTGAGTGACCTTTCAGAAATGCATGTGGGTTCAGTAACGGAGCTAGAACAGGAGCAGTTTGAAGATTCATGAACTAAAAACTAGGTCTGCACTTCTCATTTTAATGAAAGAGCCAGGAATACATGTATCATGAGTAGTTCATCTCACCACAAACCAAAAAAACCAAACCCATTGCCGTCGAGTCGATTCTGACTCATAGCAACCCTACAAGACAGAGTAGAACTGTCCCACAGGGTTTCCAAGGCTGTAAATCCTTACAGACGCAGACTGCCACATCTTTCTCCCTCGGAGCAGATTGTGGCTTTGAACCACAGACCTTTCAGTTAGCAGCCGAGTGCTTAACCAGTGCGCCACCAGGGCTCCTTAATCTCACCACAATGTTCCTTTAATGTTGGTTTGCTAGATAAAATACAGAGCATCCTGTTAAATTTGGATTAAACAGTGAGTAATTTTTAATATAAGTATACTCCATGTAGTATTCGTGACTTGCACCAAAAAACCATTTATTGTTATTCAGCAATTCAGTTTAACTGGGTGATCTGTACTATACTGGCTAAATCTGCAACCCTAGTTAATGTGTCTTTTTAAATTATCTGTATATGCTCTTGACTCTCAGTCATCTTATTTTCAACCCAGACTTATCCCCTCAACTCCAGACCCATAAAACCAATTGTTTACTTGACATCTCCACTTTGGTGTCTAATAAAACCAGTTTCCCTGTAGTCAGTTCCAAGTCATGGCAGCCCCGTGGGTGTCAGAGTAGAACTGTGCTCTATAAGGTTTTCAATGGCTGATTTTTTAGAAGTAGATTACCAAGGCCTTTCTTCCAAGGCTCATCCTCTGTGTGGACTCGAACTGCCAATCTTTCAGTTAGAAGCCTACCCCAACCCAGGGTCTTCTGGTGTCTAACAGGCATCTTAAACTCAACATATCTAAAACTGAGCTCCTGATATCTGCTGCGGCCCCTCTCCCCTCCCCAGACCAGCTCTCCTGCAGTTTATCACTGCAGTTGAATTCATTCTTCCATTGCTCAGGACAAAATCTTGGTGTCATTCTTCACCCCCTCTCTTTCTCAATGCTCCAAATTCTTATCTTTTTTTTTTTTAAATGATTTTAGGGATTCAGAAGAACTCAAATATCTGTAAGTCTGAAGCTAGATAATGAGTGCAGGGCAGTAGAGTCAATGAAGAAATAAGCCCCTGAGGGCTTCTGCACAGAAAGCTCCTCCTGGGCCAGCGACGTCTCTTCTTGGAACCAAGGAGCCTCTTGCCACTTTAAAGAAGGGCAAAGGTGGCAAAGAAGGGCAAGGCTTTCACTTTCACTTCCCAGACAGTACAGCCTAAAGCTTTTAGTAGAACCACTAACTACTGTTACCAGTTGCCCATTGCCGGTGGACTCATGGCAACCCCACGTGCGTCAGAGTAGAATGGTGCACCATAGGTTTTTCAATGGCTAATTTTTCAGAAGTAGATCAACAGACTTTTCTTCTTTAACTGTTGTTAGGGGAGAAAAATCTTACTATCTGAACCCCACCCCACCTCAGTTACTAAATAAAACAGTTATCTATTTGCTTTTATATTAATAGCATATAGCTTTATGTTGTTCTTGTTAGTTGACATCGAGACGATTCTGATTCATGACTCCATACGTGCTTCTAGATTTTCAATAATCCTTTCCTAACCAGAGGACAAAGAAGTTTCATGAAATCAGAAGGGAAATGCACAGTGTGTAAATCTATATAATATCCAAATCACAGTTTCAAAATACAGAACTCCAGTACATTTTCTGCCATTCTGTATTTATTATGTATGACTGTTGTGAGATCGTGTCAGATCTTTCTTATCAAGCGTCAATGAATCTAGAACCCAGATAATCAAAGCAACTCAGAGCAGCCTACTTTTTAATCCAGTCCAGACCAATAAATATTTTTTCTAAGTTTCCACCAGCTCTTATCCTCTAAGATTCTCATTATGAAGCAATGGTTTCCATTCTGTTAATGCATGGCAAGCCTTGGGTGACTTGCCCAGGTGTTGGGAAAAAATAGCAGTTTATCAATGTTGCCAGATATTTAAGGTCTTATGCCTGGCACTCAGCATAGCAAAGTTGGAAGCTGGTACATTCTGTTGTGCAGTTTCGCTGGCCCACCACGCCAAGAGCAATATCAGTTATAGCATGCCAATCATGACAAGTACATTTTCATAAATGGTCAACATGATTAATAATGTGATTAATAAAGTGACCAGGTCAAAAATAATGTAGGAAACTACATGAGAAGACCAGTTAGAAAAAGAAATCACCTTGAATCCCTCTACCAAATAACCAAAGAATCAATCAAAAATAGGAATAAAAAAGGTAAATGGCAATAGACGTTTCTACGGGATACAAAGAGGTAAAAACTTCTTAAAGAGATTTGAAAATCATTGTATTTGCAATGGAAAAGTTCACTGAAAAGCTCAGCTTGACAAGCACTTCTCTACTAGATTGATGCTTTATCCCATATCAGGCATTTTCTTAGCTTTTAGATTTTAAAGAAACAATCACATTTGAATGAACGATTGTTTTTTTTTTTCTTTTTTTTTTGCACATCAATGTCAACAGTTAAAAATTACTTTAAAAAATTTTAAAAAATGTAACGGGCCATGTTTTATTATACAACTATGCCCAGGGTCTCTGAAATTTTTCTAAAGATCTGTCACATAACAAAATATACCTTTCTAACTAGATAAAAGATAATTGAGAGTGTTTTTTTTTTTAAAATGTCTGCAGCCAAGTTGTTAGCTCCACCCCAGAAAAAGGGTTGTGCAGACAGCCTACAGAGACAGTTTCATAGGGTGCACAGTCAAAAGTGTGATATCTGGAAAGCCTTTCTTTTTTTTTTTTTTTTTTTTTTTTGGTAGGTTCTATTAAGTCGTCAAGAGCACTTTTTGAGTGTATGAAGTTAGTAGAGTTTCCGCCCATTTCTTATAAAGACTCCCAGAGTCAGCTCCTTTTCCATTGATAAATTGACTACCTTTGAATGCAAGTATTTCACTTTATCCCATCATCTCACTCTCTGGGTGCCTCTCTGGATGTTTCTTAAAAGGCTGTACCTTTTCAAAGATAACTGGAATGCAGTAACTCAGAAGAGGGTAAGAATGGTTGCACAACTCAAAGAATGTAATCAACGTCACTCAATTGTACATGTAGAAACTGTTGAATTGCTATATGTCTTGCTGTGTATATTCTCAACAACAACAAAAAAATTAAATAAAAAATAAATAAAAGCTAACTAGAATGCTTTAATCTTCCTATTTTATTAATCAACTGTTCACTTAAATATTGTATTTAGTGATTGCCTCAGGCCATCTAAAACACTAGCATCTGTAAATGACAGCAATCACACTATTCAAAGCATTCTCCTGCACATGTCACTAAGAGGAAACCTACCCACCCTCAACTATAGCTATTAATGTCAAACAGATTGTCATCTGGGAAAACAAAAATACATCAAAATCACATTCAGACAACGTACACTTGGTTTTTATGTGCAAATGTCTTAACTGTATGATTGAAATGTTTAAAGAATGAGTTAGCAAGAAATCTGCTCCTATTCTACATAACCCAGGTTAATAACGCAATAAAAAATAGAGAGTTGATTTTAGCAAAGACGCATTTGCCCCAGTTTCTGGTAAACATAAAGAAACGTTTGGTTTCTAGCTTGGGCTGAGGGCTCTATTTAGCCTATCAAGGCACAGACCTGCTATAAACGCTGGGGCGCCTGCCAGAATTTTTTTTTTCTTTTTTTTTTTTTTCCCTCCCTTCAACTGTTAGTAAAGATCGTACCTCGAAAGCAACGTGCGCTGCAAACTACGGAGGTTTAAGCTCCCACTCCCGCCTCCGTAACTTGGCATCAGTGGCTTTTGGGGTATCCCTCGCCTCCTAAAATCCAAGCTGAATCGCCTCTCCAACAACCCCCATCACCATGCCACCATCCTTGCGCAGCTCTCCAGGGCTCAGCACCTGCAGCCCTCCCCGTTCCTGCAGGGTGAACTTGTGGGGTCACCCCTCTCCCAGGCGTGCGCGACCCACAAACACACTCCTGCTCCCTTCCCTGCAAACAGTCCCCAAATTTCTGTCACCCACCTCATCCCTACTATCTATACCCCCGTGTCCTGTCTTTTTTTCCCCTCGTCCTGGTGGCTTCATACCCAACACACCTGTCTACCCCTACGGCTGCCAGATGTCAGGTGCCCAAGCTGCGCTCTATCCCGCGCCCTCTCAACGGGACCAGAGCTTCCTCCTCCTCCCTCCGAAGGTCAGTTTGCTCTAACCACCGCCATCCCCTACGCCCCTGCCCACTTGCAGACGGCTCCCAACTTCCACCCTCGCAGGTGCGGGGGAAGGGACGCCCTACCTGCAGAGAGCACGGCTGCCGCGGCGAGCAGCAGGAGAGTCTGGTGAAGCGCGGAGCGGAGCGCCCGGGTCATGGCCACTAGGCGGGCGCGCCGGGGCTGCGAGGCTCCGGAGCGCAACGAGGTGGCCGGGTCACCGCGGGCAGCTTTGAAGTTCCGGGGGCGCCGGAGGGGAGCGCAGCCCCGACACCCTTTTGAAGTGTGCCGTTGCCTCTAATCAGTGCGGGCGCCCGCCTCCTTCTGCCTCCCCCATCCCACGCCCCCCGCGGCTGGCGGTGCGCGTAGCTCCTGCCACTGGCCCCTGCAGCCGGCTGGCGAAGGGGGAGGGCGACAGAGCCCGCCCCTGCCGCGCCTCCGCCCCTTGCGCCTTCTCGCAGCCGCTGGGGCCTGTTGCTGCGGGGCAGGAGGCAGAGGCGGCCCGGGTGGCGGGATAGGGAGATCGCCCGGAGCTGGTGCTGAGGAAGGGTGGGGAGAAGCGGCGCCGAGGCCCAAAGCCTGGATCCTCTAGGAGGGGCTGAGGGTCCGTAGGGAAAGCCCCGCTGAGACTTTAGGGAAACTTCAATCACGCTGCAAAGGCTTCCTGGTGGTCCGCACTATAGTTTTTTACAGACTATCCAACGGTCCGGCTCTTGTGATACTCATTTAGTCCAGTGCCCTGAAGGTTTTATAACTGGGCTGCGCCATGAGACAGCCGGCAGCTCCTTTTCCCCGCCCCGTCCCCGCCGGTATTTCTGCCCGGCTTGTCCCAACATCTAGTCTTGGCACTGCACGCATCTGTGGAAGGGCGCCCTCTTCGTCTAGCCCTGGGAATGACCAATTTTCCAACTGCTTGCGGGACCTAGGGGTTTGGTTTAACAAACCTCATCTCTAATCTGGTGCTTTCTGAAGACCCTCCCCTCTGTGAATGGGCGACCAAAGCTAGACCACCTGCGCCAGGTGATATGGCCATTTGTAATGTGTAATCCGGGTTTGGAGATAGAGCGCCCGTCCTATGGAAGGCACCTTGGCAGCTACCATCTCACCAGATTACACACGCGGATTAAGGGAAGGGGAAGAATTAAAGTCGAAAATAGTTTAAATCCCTAGAAACTTGTTGTCAAATGCGTGTGCTTCCCGTGTGAATTATGATTGAAAATAGAAAGGCAACATTTCCAATCAATAGAAATTAGCCTAAATTCAATTGACCTATGTAGCCTGTGCATTTATAGAAAGTGAATGGAATAATTTTAAATTTAATAACACAAAAAGCCAAGAATCCAATACTGGTTTTATTACAACTGTTAGGGAGTTCCTTGAAAAATGATTAAGTCATATAAATTAATTGCTTTAGAGTAAGAGATATTACTTGCTGCTTCACCTAGCTCAGCACTAAATAACATGAGTGTTCTATAAAAGGCCTGGTGAAAGGATGTGTATAATTGACTTTACTATCAAAGGACCAAAATGTCCCTAGGTGACAATAAACAGTTTGTGTTTGACTACTAACATAAAGATTGGTGGTTCAAACCTACCCAGTGACACTGCAGAAGACAGACCTGGGTATCTATTTTTGTTAAGATTTAAAAAACAAACAAACGAATAATCTGCCTTGGAGTCAATGCTGAGTCATGACAACTCCATGTGTTACAGAGTAGAACTAAGTGAGCTCCATAGGGTTTTCTTGGCTGTAATCTTTATGGAAGCAGATCTCCAAGCCATTCTTTCGCAGTGCTGCTGGGTAGACTCGAGCCATCAACCTTCCAATTAGTGTCATTGTTGTTAGTTGCTGTGAAGTGGATTCCTACTCATGGTGACCCCACGCGTGCAGAATAGAACTGCTCCATAGGGTTTTCAAGGATGTGAACTTTTGGAAGCAGTTTGCCAGGCCTGTCTTCTGAGGCACCTCTGGGTGGATTTGAACCACAAACTTTGGGCTAGTAGTTGAGCGCTTCACCATTTGTGCCACCCAGTGCAAACCATTTGCACCACGCAGAGACCTTCCAATAAGATTACAGCCAGAAAACTCTTGGAGGCAGTGGTACCTAACACATGGGGTCACCATAAGCAGAATCAACTCAATAACAACAAGTATGGTTTTTGGTTTATAAAAGGACCACAGTATTGAAGGTGGTATGGTTGTTGAACTTTGAGGCATGACGGTGACAGTCTTGAGAATCACTTCCCTTCCTCACCTTAGATGAATCAAAAGATTCCTAAGCATAAAAAGACTTTGTTCTCATTTTATCCTGGATCTAAACAAATAAAAATTTGGAAATATGGGACAAGTCTGAACCCTTCCAGACACCCACAAAACAGATGCTTTAAAAAAAAAAAAAAAAAGGCAAGAAAATGCTAGGACACATTATAATTTAGCTGACTTGGCTTGCTCGTTATTTGGTAACTGTACCCTAGATTGTGATCTATGGTGAGATTGCGAAACTTAGAGCCTAAAGGGCAGGATTTAGGGAACTGCTCATCCCTTCCTATTACTCAGAATTATGACCAGGGTCAAAAAGGATAATGTGTGTGAAAGCACTGTTAAACCATTAGGCATCGCACTAATGTCAAGTATTCACTCGCCACATATTTATTTTGTCCCTTGAATACAGTGAGCAACGTCCTCTGTAAGTTGGAAAGCTCTTATCTTCTAAGAAAGCAAGGTTATTATCCCAAGAAATCTGATATTGCATATCTTCAATCTTCTGAACAAACTCAAAGTTTTCCTTTTAGTCTAGTGGTGCACCGTCTGATATGGTAGCCATTAGCCACATGTGACTATTGAGCACTCAAAATATAACTAGTCCAAACTGAGATGTGCTGTAAGTGTAAAATAAACTCTGGATTTCAAAGACTTGGTCTAAAAACGAGAATATAGGAACATATCATTAATAATTTTTATATTGCTTACATGTTGAAATGCTAATATTTTGGATATATTGGGTTGAATAAAATATATTATCAAAATTAATTTCACCTATTTCCTTTTAATTTTTTAACAGGACTACTAGAAAATTTAAAATTACATATGTGGCTCGTGTTATGTCTCTACTGGACAGTGTTGATCCTCATCAGATGGCAAGGATCTTTACCTTTACCTTAAGCACGGTAGAAGGAAACAGAAAGAGTGGGTAGGCAACTTGCCAGTTAACATATGGCCATCCAATATCTTTTGAATTCATAGGGCAAAGTTCTGTGCCACAACAAGAAAGGTTAATACGTCAAAAACTAAGTACTTAAGTTGTAAAACTATTTTAAACTAGGTTTTCAAATAAAATAACCCCCAGCCCTCACCCCTGTCCTCTTGTGAATGTTCTCCTTCCAAGGTCAATATTCTGGAAGCTTTGAAATAAGGAATAGCCACTCTCAGTGTATTGAATCCCAACAGATGGCAAACTGTATTCTTAAGCAATTATAACCATTTCTAAAATGCTTGAGCTCTTAATGGCACCTTCATAGTAACCAAGAAAAGACCTACATTCTGTAACGTGTTCTAATTTTTACTTAAAGGAATATACTTTATTTACACATATGCAAACACACAGACACATATGGAAATTAATCCAGTATTAATCCAATGTCTTTTTAAATGAACTATTATTAGGAAAATATTCTTTGGAGCATATTGACTTGCTCCTGTTATTTAACAGAAGCAATAGAAATGCACCGTTCAAGATTGATATAATACAACACGGTTCTCTTTGATAGTTTGTGTACAGACCAGAGAAAAAATTACATGCAAGATTTCTGAAATCATTGGAGACAAATTTACATGCAAAATATGTTTCTCAACACTTAACCTACCCACCCCCACCCTTAACCATCTATTTGTACATATTCATTGCCATAGCAACATTACATCATGACTCCTGGATTCTCATAATCAAAAGAAAATAACAACAACAAATAACAGAGAGGTTCATAACCTATCAGCAAAACAGACTTGTGAGTAAACCTTACAGAAGCAAGGGAAGGAAATATAGGGATTTCAAATTTGCATAATAACATTCAAAATTAATGGGAAAAATAAATGTGTGTGATAACATTGAAAATGACTATTTGTTGGATGTGGTTATTTGGGATTTTTTTTTTTTAATCACACAGACTCCTTTTATTATTATTCTTTCCAGCATCCCCAATGCCATACGTCTTAATTTCTCATTTCATCTTGGAACATGAACTTATCGTGGAATGAGCATATGGTGAGGGGGCATACTATGATAATTTGCTATGCACTACCAGGGTCTAATCTTTTCTCATTTTATTGCATTTTCCCTTCCCTCAGCTCACATTCTCCCTATGGAAGTACATGACATACTTATCTCCACTCATCACATCTCTTCATCCCAGAAATCTCTGCACTGGTAAACCCTGACAAAGTCATCTTGGTTTTACTTCTATTCTTTTCTTTTTTTAATTTCTATTCCTTGGAAATAGTTATGTGTTTTAGGACCTTTATTGAAGTTTCTACAATATGTACCCACAATGCATCTACAGTCAAGAAGAGAAATAATAACCTTTCTGTGGACACAGATAAGGGGACAATGTCAAACAGTTGTTTAGCCTAACTGCAGCTGCTGGAAGCTTAAGCCTATTTTCAATACTCACATTATCTGTTGTTTCTGCCTTCTGAAAAGACTATATCCCTTCACTGATTTTCATATCCTTTTTTTTTTTTTATTTTATTGTGCTTTAGTTACAAGTTTGTAGCTCAAGTTAATTTCTCATTCAAAAATTTATGCACATATTGTTTTGTGACATTGGTTGTAATCCCCACAATGTGTCAGCACTCTCCCCCTCTCCACCCTGGGTTCCCTGTGTCCATTCATCCAGTTCCTGTCCTTTCCTGCCTTCTCGTCTTGCTTTTGGACACTAGTTGCCCATTTGGTCTTGTATATTTGATTGAACTAAGAAATACGTCATTTACGTGTGTTATTGTTTGTTTTATAGGCCTGTCTAATCTTTGTCTGAAAAGTGGGCTTCAGGAGTAGTTTCAGTTCTGGGTTAGCAGCGTGTCCAGAGGCCATAGTCTCCAGGGTTCCTCCAGTCTCTGTCAGACCAGTAAGTCTGGTCTTTTTTTGTGGATTTGAATTTTGTTCTACATTTTTCTCCCAGTCTTTTCAGGACTCTCTGTTGTGATCCCTGCCAGAGTGGTGGTAGTGGTAGCTAGGCACCACCTAGTTCTTCTAGGCTCAGGCTGGTGGAGCCTCTGGTTCATGTGGTCCATTAGTCCTTTGGGCTAATATTTTCTTTGTGTCTTTGGTTTTCATCATTCTCCCTTTGCTCTGGACAGGATGGGACCAATAAATTTATCTTAGATGGATGCTTGCAAGCTTTTAAGACCGCAGACGCTACTCACCAAAGTGGAATGTAGAACATTTTCTTTATGAACTATGTTATGCCAATTGACCTAGATGTCCCCCGCGACTATGGTCCCCAGTCCTCAGCCCCAGCAACAGGGTCCCTCAGGGTGTTTGGATGTGTCTAGGAGATGTCTATGCCTTTGCTTTGGTCAAGCTGTGCTGACTTCCCTTATAGCATGTGTTGTCTTTCCCTTCATCTAAGTTGACACTTGTCTGCTATCTAGTTAGTGATTTCCCCTTCTCCCCTCCCCACCCTCATAACCACCAACAAATATTTTTTTTTCTGCATGTAAACCTTTTTTTTGAGTTCTTATGATAGTGGTCTCATACAATATTTGTCCTTTTGTGACTGGCTTATTTTACTCAGCATAATTCCCTCCAGATTCATCCATGTTGTGAGACATTTCACGGATTCATCATTGTTCTTTATCGCTGTGTAATGTTCCGTTGTGTGTATGTACCATAATTTGTTTATCCATTCATCTGTTGATGAGCATTTAGGTTGTTAAGACCCTAATCCATATTATTCCAAACATCCCTTTCTACGTAGATGCCCATCTTTCCCTCACCTCCTTGCATACTTACACTGTATTTGTTGAACAAACAAGTTATCTCAACAGCAGCACTTTTATGAATAACGACGTATTTCCTTTGTATCCACATTGCCAAACCAGAGACAGTAGTTTGGGTAAAGAGGTAGAGAAAATGAGAGTGAATGCTAAAGCAAAGAGTAAATAAGCCTTAAAAGTCACCAAAGAGTATCCATTAAGGAAGTCTCTGATTTGGGGACTAAGTCATATTAGCAAAAGAAACTCTAGCTCTGTATCAGTCAAGTTTTTTAGTTGTAAGCAAAAGAACCCTACCTTCATATGTTTAAGCAGAAATTAAATTTATTAAAGAATATTAAGTAGTTCATAGCTTCTCCAGGAAGACTCAAGAACCATACTTGAAGGCTTCACAACCAGGAACAATATACCACATCCTGCCACAAAACTGGCCTGGAAGATGCTACTGCCTTTGCTCCCTCATTGGACACAAACAGTACCTCTTGTACCACAATCACCTAACGCTGGGCATCGGACAGTTCTGCTAGGACCTCTCCAACTGCTGCATCTGAACGCTACATATAGTTTTCTTCCCCCTCACTGTAGCTTCAAGACAAGCTGGGAATGGAATATCAGGCTTCTATAGTGAGAGGTAGGGATCCATAAGTGAAGAATTCCCCCAAAGTACCATGAATGTTTAAAAGTACTGGATGTCCACAAAGAATGACAACCTGGGATCCAGAAGTCCACAATTCTCTCAGTTTTCCAGGACTTAGGCAAATTACTTAATCACTCGGATGTTATAGTCAGAAATTGAGGAGTCAGACCTTAACACTACCATTTTCTAACTCTGTAACCCCATTCTAGCCACAACTTTACCATGTCTTATATTCTTCATCTATAAAAGGGGGGAAATGCATTTCAACAGCATAAGCCCTCATTACCACAGTACAACAGGGTGTATACCTGAAGTCTAACTTCAACTGTTTCAGCTGTGAAGTGGCAGGTTTGTGACATTCAACACTGCTGCACCCATTAAGCAGTTTCCTCACCTGCCCACATCAGGGGTCTGAGACTAGTGGCTCCACCCATGACACCTAGCCATCCATGACAGGGGTCCAAGAATAAGTGGTGTGACCTAGTCCTTACAGCCAACAGCACTGGGTGCTCATAGTCTGGCTGCAAAACCCACCCACCTATGCAATTGAGGGAATAGGGACACACTTTCCTTCCAGACACTCAGGGGCAGCCATCAGCCCCCTGCCTAGCTCAGCGCATGACCCCCTATGGCAGCAAGATACCTGTGCCTACACCAATCACCCATGCCTGTCTAGGACTGTAGGCAAGAGCCTGCACCATACACTTGGAGATCGACTACCTGGACACCTGAGCTGAATCCATACAAGAAAAGTTAATGGACCACTGGGCTCACATACTTAGTAACAGATCTAACCACCTAGTGACAGGACAACAGAGCTTCAAAGGTGCCAATAATCAAACTAGCTCACACGAGCAGCCTATTTGGGCATATAAAAACAAAAGAAGAAGCTAGGACACAGTCAGCAAACATAAAATAAATAAATTACAATAACTTATTGATGGCTCAGAGACAACAGTCAATACCAAATCACTTAAAGAGGCAGACTATGATGGCTTCAGCAAGCTCTCAAAACAAAGAATCAATAAATTTTCCAGAGGAAGAGAATTTCTTGGAATTACCAGAGGCAGAATACAGAAGATTAATATACAAAACTCTTCAAGATATTAGGAAGGAGATCCAACAAAAAGTAGAGAAAGCGAAAGAACATACAGACAAAACAATAGAGGAACTTAAGAAGGTTATTCAAGAGCATAATGACAAATTTAATAGGCTGCAAGCATCCATAGAGAAACAGCAATCAGAAATCCAGAAGACTAGCAATAAAATTTCAGAATTAGACAACTCAATAGAAAGTCACAGGAGCAGAATTGAGGTAGTAGAAGTTTGAATTAGTGAGACTGAAGATAAAGCACTTGAGGCTAACTTATTTGAGGAAAAATCAAAAGAATTGTAAAAAATGAAGTGACTCTAAGAATTATGTGAGACTCTATCAAGAGAAATAACCTACGAGTGATTGGAGTACAAGCACAGGGTGGGATAACAGAAAATACAGAGAAAATTGTTGAAGATTTGTTGACAGAAAACTTCCAGGATATCATGAAAGATGAGAAGATATCTATCCAAGATGCTCATCGTATCCCACATAGGGTAAATCCCAAAAGAAAGTCACCAACACATATTATGATAAAACTTGCCAAAACCAAAGATATAGAATTTTAAGGGCCACTAGGGATAAGCAAAAAGTCTTCTGCAAAGGAGAGTCAGTAAGACTAAGCTCAGACTACTCAGCAGAAACCATGCAGGCAAGAAGGCAATGGGATGACATATACAAAGCCTTGAAGGAAAAAAAAATTGCCAGCCAAGAATTATATATCTAGCAAAACAGACTCTCAAATATGATGGCAAAATTAGGGCATTTTCAAATAAACAGAAGTTTCAGGAATTTGCAAAAATCAAACCAAAATTACAAGAAATACTAAAGGGAGTCCTCCGGTTAGAAAATCAACAACATCAGATAACAACCCAAACTAGATCACAGGACAGAGCAACCAGATATCAACCCAGATAGGGAAGTCACAAAAATAAATCAAAGCTAAAACACTGAAAATAAGAAAAAGCGATGTCAATGCACAAAAGATGACAACACCAAAACAAAGAGAGACTAAAAAATGTAGACATAGATTTTTGCATATAGAGAGGAAGTCAAGGCAATACAAAGAAATAAAAAACTGGTTTAAACTTAGAAAAATACGGGTAAATATTAAGGTAACCACAAAGGAAACTAACAATCTTACACATCAAAATTAAAAACAAGAAAAATATAAAGACTCAGCAAATACAAAATCAGCAACAATGGAAAGAAAATACATAAAGAAAAATGACTCAGCACAGAAAACTAAGTGGAACAAAGAAACTGTCAACAACACACAAAAAAGACATCAAAATGACAGCACTAAACTCATACCTATCAATAATTACACTAAATGTAAATGGACTAAATGCACCAATAAAGAGACAGAGAGTGGCAGAATGGATAAGAAAACACACTCTATATGCTGCCTACAAGAGACACACCTTAGACTTAAAGACACAAATGAACTAAAACTCAAGGGATGGAAAAAAATATATCAAGCAAATAACATTCAAAAAGAGCAGTAGTGGTAATATTAATCTCTGACAAAATAGACTTTAAAGTAAAATCCACCACAAAGGATAAGGAAGGACACTATATAATGATTAAAGGATCAAAACACCAGGAGGACATAACTATAGTAAATATTTATGCATCCAACAACAGGACTCCAAAATACATAAAACAAACTCTAACAGTGTTGAAAAGAGAGACAGACAGCTCCACAATAATAGTAGGGGACTTCAACACACCACTTCAACAACACAGAACATCAAGAAAGAATCTCAATAAAGACATGGAAGATCTAAATGCTACAATTAACCAACTTGATCTCATAGACATACACAGAACATTCCAACCAACAGCAGCTAAGTATACTTTCTTTTCCAACACACATGGAACATTCTCCAGAATAGACCACATATTAGGCCATAAAGCAAGCCTTAACAGAATTGAAAACATCGAAATATTACAAAGCATCTTTTCTGACCATAAAGCCATATAAGTAGAAATCAGTAACAGGAAAAGCAACGGAAAAAAATCAAACACGTGGAAACTGAACAACACCTTGCTTAAAAACTACTGGGTTATAGAAAAAATTAAGGATGGAATAAAGAAATTCCTAGAATCAAATGAGAATTAAAACACATCCTACCAGAACCTTTGGGACACAGCAAAAGCAGTGCTCAGAGGTCAGTTTATAGCAATAAATGCACACATCCAAAAAGAAGGGGCCAAAATCAAAACATTAACCCTACAACTGGAACAAGTAGAGAGAGCAACAAAGGAAGCCCTTGGGTGTCAGAAGGAAGGATATAATAAAAATTAGAGCAGAATTAAATGAAATAGAGAATAGAAAAACAATTGAAAGAGTTAATAAGACCAAAAGCTGATTCTCTGAAAAGCTCAACATTGGCCAAACTGATAAAAGAAAAACAGGAGAGAAAGCAAATAACCTATATAAGAAATGAGATGAGTGATATCACAATAGACCCAACTGAAATTAAAAGAATCAAAACAGAATACTATGAAAAATTGTACTCTAACAAATTTGAAAAACTAGGTGAAATGGATGAATTTCTAGAAACTCACTACCTACCTAAACTAACACAAACAGAGGTAGAAAAACTAAATAAACAGGTAACAAAAGAAGAGATTGAAAAGATAATTAAAAAACTCCCAACCAAAAAAATGCCCTCGCCGAGATGGTTTCACTGGAGAATTTTACCAAACTTTCAAAGAAGAGTTAACACCACTACTACTAAAGGTATCTTAGAGCACAGAAAATGATGGAATACTCCCAAACTCATCCTATGAAGCCACTATAACCCTGATACAAAAACCAGGTAAAGACACCACAAAAAAAAGAAAATTACAGACCAATATCCTTCATGAACATTGATGCAAAAATCCTCAACAAAATTCTAGTCAATAGAATTCAACAACATATCAAAAAAATAAATCACCATGATCAAGTGGGATTTATACCAGGTATGCAGGGATGGTTCAACATTAGAAAAACCATCAATGTAATCCATCACATAAATAAAACAAAACATAAGAAGCACATGATCTATCAATTGACACAGAAAAAGCATTTGACAAAGTCCAACACCCGTTCATGATAAAAACTCTCAGCAAAATAGGAATTGAGAACTTCCAGCAAAATGGCGCTCTAGGCCATCCCTCCACAGCAAAGATCCGAAGAACTAAGCCGAACAGAGAATACAACAATCACGAAACCCTAAAACATCGAATGAAGAGATAAAGAACTCAGCCAAGCACCAAATGGAGTGAGAAAACTGACAGAGAACGGAGAGGGAGGAGAGATTCATGCAGAGGTCCCCAACCAGCTAATGCAGCGCGGATCCGCCATCTTGGACTCCTATCGGAGACCAGAAAACGGGGGGTACGAGA
>NW_004443972.1:12986471-12994184 GCF_000243295.1 Trichechus manatus latirostris
AAATATTAAAAGAAAAAATATATATATATCATGCGATTCTACTCATATGACATTCTGGAAAAGGCACAACTATGGGAATAAAAAACAGATCAGTGGTTGTCAGAGGCTGGGGGTAGGGCAAGGGATGGACTATAAAGGGATACTAAAGAATTTTCTGGAGTGATGCATTTATTCTATATTTTGATTGTGGTGGTATTTACATAACTATAAATTTGTCAAAACTCATAGAAATGTATACTAATAAGGGTGAATTTTAGTGTATGTAAATTTTATCTAAATAAAAAAAAAGAAAGTAAAAAAAAAAAAAATAAGAATTGAAGGGAAATTCCTCAACATAATTAAGGACATTTATACAAAGCCAGCAGCCAACATCATCCTAGATGGAGAGAGTCTGAAAGCATTCCCCTTGAGAACAAGAACCAGACAAGGATGCCCTTTATCACCACTCTTATTCAACATTGTACTGGAAGTCCTAGCCAGAGCAATTAGGCTAGAAAAAGAAATAAAGGGCAGCCAAATTGTAAGGAAGAACTAAAAGTATCTCTATTTGCAGATGATATGATCTTATACACAGAATACCCCAAGGAATCCGCAAGAAACTAATGGAACTAATAGAAGATTTCAGCAAAGTATCAGGATACAAGATAAACGTACAAAAATCAGTTGGATTCCTCTACACCAACAAAGAGAACTTCCAAGAGGAAATCACCAGATCAATACCATTTACAATAGCCCCCAAGAAGATAAAATACTTAGGAATAAATCTAACCAGAGATGTAAAAGACCTGTACAATGAAAACTACAAGACACTACTGCAGGAAACCAAAAGAGACCTGCATTAAGTGTAAAAACATACCTTGCTCATGGATAGGAAGACTTGACAGTGTGAAAATGTCAATTCTACCCAAAGCGATTTACAGATACAATGCAATCCTGGTCCAAATTCCAATGCATTTTTTAATGAGATAGAGAAACAAATCACCAACTTCATAAGGAAAAGGAAGAGGCCCTGGATAGGTAAAGCATTACTGAAAAAGAAGAACAAAGTGGGAGGTCTCACACTACTTGATTTTAGAACCTATCATACCACCACAGTAGTCAAGACAGTCTGGGACTGGTAGAACAACAGATACACCGGCCAATGGAACAGAATGGAGAATCCAGACGTAAATTCATCCACCTATGAGCAGGTGATATTTGACAAAGACCCAAAGTCCATTAATTGGGGAAAAGGCAGTCTCTTTAACAAATGGGGCTGGCATAACTGGATATCCATCTGCAAAAAACTGAAACAAGACCCATACGTCACACCATGCACAAAAATTAACTCAAAATGGATCGAAGACCTAAATATAAAATCAAAAACATAAAGATCATGGAAGAAAAAATAGGGACAATGCTAGGAGCCTTAATACATGGCATAAACAGAATACACACCATAAGTAACACTGCACAAACACCAGAAGAGAAACTAGATAACTGGGAGCTCCTAAAAATCAAACACTTATGCTCATCAAAAGACTTCACCAAAAGAGTAAAAAGAACCTACAGACTGGGAAAAAATTTTTGGCTACGACAAATCCGATCAGTGTCTCATCTCTAAAATCTATAAGATACTGCAAAACCTCAACAACAAAAAGACAAACACCCCAATTAAAAAATAGGCAAAGGATATGAACAGGCACTTCACCAAAGAAGACGTTCAGGTGGCTAATGGACACATGAGGAAATGTTCACCAACATTAGCCATTAGAGAAATGCAAATCAAAACTATCTCACCCCAAGAATGCTAGCATTAATCCAAAAAACACAAAATAAGAAATGTTGGAGAGGTTGTAGAGAGACTGGAACACTTATACACTGTTGGTGGGAATGTAAAATGGTATAACCGCTTTGGAAATTGATTTGGCGTTTCCTGAAAAAACTAGAAATACAAGTACCATACGATCCAGCAATCCCGCTCCTTGGAATATATCCTAGAGAAGTAAGAGCCGTCACATGAATAGATATATGCACACCCGTGTTCATTGCAGCACTGTTCACAATAGCAAAAAGATGGAAACAACCTAGGTGCCCATCAACAGATGAATGGATAAACAAATTATGGTATAGTCACACAACGGAATACTACGCAACAATAAAGAACAAGGATGAATCCATGAAACATAACATGGAGGAATCTGGAAGGTATTATGCTGAGTGAACTTAGTCACAAAAGGACAAATATCGTATGAGACAACTATTATAAGAACTGAAGAAAAGGTTTAAACACAGAAGAAAACATTCTTTGATGGTTACGAGGGTGGAGAAGGAGGGAGGGGGTATTCACTAACTAGAAAGTAGACAAGAATTGTCTTAGGCAAAGGGAAGGACGGCACACACTATAGGGGAAGTCAGCACAACTGGTCTAAACCAAAGCTAAGAAGCTTCCTGAATACAACCAGACACTTCAAGGGACAGAGTAACAGGGGTGGGGGTCTGGGGGTCATGGTTTCAGGGGACATCTAGGTCAACTGGCACAAGAGAGTTTTTTAAAAGAAAATGTTCTGCATCTCACTTTGGTGAGTGGCGTCTGGGGTCTTAAAATCTAGTGAACGGCCATCTAAGATACATCAATTGCTCCTAACCCACCTGGAGTACGGAGAATGAAGAACACCGTAGACCCAAGGAGAATATTAGCCCAAGAGACAGAAAGAGCCACATAAACCAAAGACTTCATCAGCCTGAGACAGAAGAACTGTGCCCAGCTACCACAATGACTGCCCTGACAGGGAACATAACAGAGAGTCCCTGATGGAGCAGGCGAAAAGTGTGGTGCAGAATTCAAATTCTAGTAAAAAGATGAGACTTAATGGTTTGACTGAGACTCGAGGGACCGCGGAAGAGATGGCACCTGGACTCTCTGTTAGCCCAAAACTAAAACCATTCCCAAGACCAACTCTTCAGACAAAGATTAGACTGGACTATGGGACATAAAATGATACTCATGAAGAGTGTGCTTCTTAGCTCAAGTAGATACATGAGACTAAACGGGCAGCTCCTGTCCAGAGGCGAGATGAGAAGGTAGACAGGGTCAGGAGCTGGTTCAAAGAACACGGAAAATCCAGGGTGGAAAGAGTGTGCTGTCACAGTATCGGGAGAGCAACTAAGGTCACAAAACAATGTATGTATAAATTTTTGTATGCGAGACTAACTTGAATTGTAAACTTTCACTTAAAGTACAACAATAATAAAAGGGGGTGGGGGGGAATGTACCACCAAGGCTTGTTTTGAGAACGGAATGCTTTTAGACTTTTATGCAAATGTAATGTGTTAAAATTATGATCTTATCACAAAATGGGGATAATAATATTTTCCCATACACAAAACATTTCATAATAAGATTGCATGAAAGTATATTTGAATTTTTAAAAATCATTCAACAAATACAAGAACTTAAGCAGTTGTATCTGAGAGAAAAAAAATAGAATACTTAAATATAATTAAATTATACCAGTATTTAGTTACGTTGTTGGTGAAATTCTTTGAAAAATACTGGAGCTTTGTGTTCCTTTTCTGTTCTAACGATAAGTGAAGTTATACAGACAAATACTGGTTGCCAGGAGTGACCCATTTCCAAATGAAAGGGGCCACATGATTCTGTTTGTTCCCTTCTATTTGCCTGTTTGTCTGGTAGGACTTGGTTTTCCATGTTTTTCAAAACAACATGCCCTAAAGTATAAAAGAAATTTTGTAAATGACAAATTCCCTAAAAAATATTTATTAAGAACAATCGCTTTCTACCCCCTCAGAGTAAGTCAACTTGTCCCTAAACTGAAAAATCAGATGTTCTTTTGGAACCTAGCAGGAAAAGACACTGAAAAATAAAAGAACAATGATGGAAAACACTGCTTCCTGAGGCTCCCAAAGTGCAAATTTGAGAGTGGTGACAAGGATGCCAGGTGATCTCAATAAAATCCAAACTCAGTTCTCTCCTGTTAGATTGACCATGTGGCCCAATGGCTTTTCCTATCCTACTGCCAAGTGGGGTACTTGTTTTCTGATAAGGGCTCCAAAATGTTTCTCTAACTGATCTTCAAAGATTATAACAAATCATTATCAAACCACACAACTCCTTTGAGATTACATCTGCATTAGAATTATTAATAATACAGCAAACCATGACATTTTAGAAGACAGAGTATATTATTTTTTTGATGCTCCCCTTTCTCCTTATGTATTATGTAGAGATATAAGACACACTAATACCTCCCTTCATGAATTCTCTGGGAATCAATTTCTTTATAAGAAACACTGCTTTGTTTGGGGGGAAAAGTCACCCAATATTTGGTCCGTTCTCAAAGCTAAGTTGACTCACAGCTTACCATCCCCCACCCCTTAGCTACACAGGGCAAAAGAAGGAGCAGGGCCTGTTGATCCACATCCAGTTGAAAGTATTCCTCACTCTAGGCAATATGGTGAAGTAATTCAATTTTGTCTTTGATATTTCTATCCTCTCTTATTTCCCCACTTTTTATCCCTCTCTCCTACAAATGGCCTCCTAGTCATGAACCCATTTCTTCCACTGGAAACCTATGTTTGTGTGTTGACCAATCATGTTTCAGAGTAAGCAAGATTCTATCAGGCTATTATTACAGTCAGGTATTTGTATATTGTATCTTTAAGCATTTTTTTGAAGAAATAAAGAAATTAAAGAACTTTCAGAAAACAGCCATTAGGAATAGGGCTATGGAAAAACTTCAAATCTCATTATAAAGAAGACTCTAACGGTATTCCTGTGAGAACAGAATCGTCTTAATAAATCAAGTCTAATATCTTCCAAGGTTTGAATGGAAAGAGATGTGTCATGTGGGGAAGGAGTGGGTGGAAAAAATTGTCAATAATCAATGCTGCCACAGCCATGTGGTCCTAAAGAGTAGAGACAAGAGGGGCCACAAGTAGAAGCTGGCATTCACTCTTTAATACTCTGGCTCAAATGTGAAACACAAGTGTTCTCTAAATTCTTAGTACTGTAGCTGAGACAGGGCTGGAACATTTCAACAGACTCCACTTAAAACTCAGAGACAATGAAAAGGGGGGGAAAAACAGATAGGAACATACAACCAAACAATATGTTCATAAAATACAGCTTACTTGTGTTTTATCTTGTGGTCTCCTACAGAGGTATTTTCTTTCCTTGCTTCCAGGCCCCTTTCTTTGTGACCAATGTCCAGAGAGTAACAGGCAGCCTACCTTCTAAATTTTATTCTTTTTTGAGAATCCTTCTCTTCACCATATGATTGACTCCGGGAATATCCAACTCTTTCAAGTGAGACCCTTACTCTCCTCCCCCAATCCCCCACCTACCCACATAGGTATGACCTTACCACTTCACAGAAGAACTATCAGAATACGAAGCAAAAACACCACCAAAAGAAATGCTGGAGCGCACACACACACACACACACGCACACACACACACACAAGCAATGGGCTCAATTCATTGTAGCACCTAATTTAGCTCTTTCTCGATGACCGCATGTGAAGGCTGAAAGTAAAACCACCAAAGATGAGCTTCCCTTCACAAGAGCAGTCTGTCCTGTTACCCTGCTGCAGCTGTCACTTAAGAGATTGTGGCGAAATGAGTTCTTTCGTGTGGCCTTTTGCCTTGGTTCTTGGAAAAACAGCTTGAGAGAATTTTCCCCTAACCTCTGAGGACTACCTTAGCCCCACTTTTCTACCCCAGAGGGTTTGTTATTTTTGTTCAGGTTAATTGAAATTTCCCGGGTGTCGTAGTTATCTAGTGCTGCTATAACAGAAATACCACAAGTGGATGGCTTTAAAAACAAAAATTTATTCTCTCACAGTTTGGGAGACTAGAAGTCCAAAGTCAGGGTGCCAGCTCCAGGTGAACGCTTTCTCTCTCTGTTGGCTCTGGGGGAAGGTCCTTCTAATCAATCTTCCCCTGGGTCAAGGAGTTTCTCAGCACAGGGACACTGGGTCCAAAGGACTTGCTCTGCTCCCAGCACCTCTTTCTTGGTGGTAATGAGATCCTTTCCTCTCTGCTCGATTCTCTCTTTTACATCTCAGAAGAGACTGACTCAAGATATAACCTAATCCTGTAGATTGAGTCTTGCATTATTAACGTAACTGCCTCTAATTATGACTCGTTAACATCATAGAGGTTAGAATTTACAACACATAGGATACTCACAAAATGGTAGACAACCACACAATACTGGGAATCATGGCCTAGCCAAGCTGATACACATTTTTGGGGGACACAATTCAATCCATAACACTGGGTAAACTGTAAGCAACTTGATGGTTTGATACTTTTTGTCTGGCCCTGAGCTATAGCCTGCCCTGTGGTTGGTCTATTTTATGCACCTTGCAGGGATTGGTATATAGTATACATTATGCAAATGAAGTGACTATAGACTATGCAAATGAAGTAACTATGGTCCACTGAGAGGACTGGTCAGTTTAGTTCATGGCCCTGCTGGGAGGGCCATGCCTTGAAATTGACAAGGAGTTAGCTTATATATAATGCAGCCAACCCCACGAGATTTCAAAATAGAAGAGAAAGGAGAAAAGGCAAGACAGATAAGAGGAGAGAAGTAGAGAGGAGGCAAGAACCTAAAAGAGATGTAACACGGGTCAAAGACTGTAACAATGAAGACAGTAAGCGACAGGCCCAGAAGTGGTCCTGTGGCAGAGTCAGTGGTGACTGCAGAAACCTGCTGCTAGGAATGTAGTTGAGAGAGAGCTGAACAAAGCTGCTACCCTGGATATGAGCTGAGTCAGTTAGCAGTGGAGTGGCTGACATCAGGGAGGCTGAAGGTAAAAAGGCCTGAACAGCTGAGAGGGAGGGTGCATGACCAAGAGGCCTGTTGTGAGGGGCGGAGAGGTGGCCTGCATAGCCAAAAAGGGCATGCATGGCAGAGAGAAGGGCCTGCTTGCTTGCATGGCCAAGAGGAGCCAAGAGACCTGTCCTGCACTGAAGAAGGGAGGAAGTGCTCTTCAGGGAAGCCTTCCAGACTTTGCCTACATGCTTCTTGATCATGATCCTGAGTTGTAGCCTGTTAATCCTGATCCTGAGTTGTACCCTGTTACTTCCATAATAAATCACTTAAGTATGTCCTGTGAGATCTGAGTGGTCATTGCAACACATTATCAAACCTAACAGAGAAGGAGAGCATGTCACGGGGGCAGCGAGGGTGGGAGGTGACTGGTGTCAGAAATGGTAGAAATGTTGGGGAGTAGAGTTGTGTCTGACCTCCACCTCATAGGAATCAGCTTTGGGCCAAACCTGGTTTGTATCCCTAAGGAATCTAGGCAGTTTCTGACGTTACTACTACTACAATTCAGAGACCTATTCCAGAAAGTAAGGTAGGGATGGAGAGGTGGACAAGCTGTCACCTGCTTTTTCAAGGCCCTGGAACATGTCATACTATAGCACAAACACATCTGGAAGTGTTTTATGTCCTTAGGATACAAAAAATGGAGAACTAGGATTTTTCATACTCTTTCATAAATCTTAAAGGTTTCTGAGCTGGTGGGAATGCAAAATGATACAACCATTTTGGAAAATGATATGGCACCTCCTCAGAAAACTAGAAATAGACACACCGTTCAATCCAGCAATCCCACTCCTAGGAATATATCCTAGAGAAATAAGAGTCGTCACTCGAATAGACATATGCACACCTATGTTCATGGCAGCATTGTTCA